>NC_056735.1:834631365-834871365 GCF_019279795.1 Protopterus annectens
GTTTCTAGTATACCAGAAATACTAGATGAATTTAGAAATCACTTTCACAAAATTAACCATAATAATATTAACATGGAACCTAAAGATAAAATAAAGGAGTTTATAACCACAAATATGAATAAAAAGCTTAATAAACAACAGATTAAACTATTGGACAAGAGTATTTCATATACAGAAGTTATTACACAAATAAATAAGCTTAAATCAAACAAAGCACCGGGTAATGATGGTATTATACCAGAGATATATAAAATCCTTTCTAAAAATACATATTCATTAATACATAAGGTTTTTATTTTGGCCCAGACTGAGTTAATAACCCCCCCATCTTGGCAATATACATTTATTTCGTCAATTTTAAAACCTAATAAAGATCCAACTAGATGTTCTTCATATCGGCCCATCTCATTACTTAATGTTGATTATAAAATGTTTATGAATATCTTTGCTGATAGATTGAAGACAATCATTCCCGGCATTATAGATATAGATCAGACAGGCTTCATTGTAAATAGAAATACTTTTGATAATATAAGAAGAACTTTAACAATAATAGATTTGGCAAATAGGAAAAAGAAAGATTTAATACTTATTAGTCTTGATATAAGTTCAGCATTTGATTCAGTAAGTTGGGACTATCTGTTTACCTTAATGAAGTGCACAAACTTCTCGGATGCATTTGTAAATCTAATTGAACATTTATACAAAGGAACGTTGGCTTATATTAAGGTAGGAACATATGTTTCACAAAAAATACCCATTCTTAAAGGTACAAAACAAGGATGTCCACTTTCTCCACTATTATTCACTTTAGTAATGGAGCCTTGGGCTAATTTGATCAGAAACAGTACTGACATAGAGGGTTTTGAAATAGATGAAAATACAACATCCAAAATTCAACTTTTGCAGATGATGTTCTAATTACATCAGCAGGATCTAATTCTTCTATACAGTCTCTATTTGACAACATGATGAATTTTAAAAGTATTTCTGGTTTAATATTCAATGAAGAAAAAACTAAAATACTACCTATATATACACGAAAAAATATTCTCATTAGTGATTTTACTAAATATGTACCCAATTCAGGTCAGATAACTTATTTAGGTATAATACTATCTAAAGATATTAAATCTATTATATATAATAATTATAATACCTGTTTTCTTAATATACAAAATCTTTTTAATACCTGGAATAATATGTTTTTACTATGGAGGAGAGACTTACAATTATTAAAATGATAATATTCCCCAAGATTTTATACTTAATACAATCAATAATACTTCCACCTACAAAAATAATTATCAAGAAACTGAACACACTAATGTTAAATTTCTTATGGGCACCTAATAGACCTAGGATTGCATTAAAGAAACATACTAATAGCTGGTCTCAAGGGGTATTTCTTTTCCAGACTTTAATTTATATACTATCTCTTCTATTGTAAAAGTTATTACTTTATTAATAGATCAGTCATATGTCACAAAATGGAAAGATTATTGGGAGCTAATTAGTATACACTTCATGAAAATCTCCTTAACACATAAAAATATGATTGTAAATAACTCCATGTTATGGTTACTAAAGGAATTTTGTACTTCACCTATTACACCTAAACATATGGTTTGTTACCCATTAAATATTATTATTAGTTATCGTAACTTTATATTCATGCACCCTAAGTATAGGGAATGGAATTTTATTGTATTTCCTATAATGTATACTCAGGGTATGCTTTTGTCATCTACTTCTGAAGGAACTCATTTAGCTATAGATAATGATCTAAAGTACTGGTATCAGTTGATATCTGATAATAAAGTTAAAAATCTAGATTTCTTAAAACAAGAATTTGATCTAAGAGAAACTTGCTGGTTAGAGGTTCAGACCTTTAGACAACATCTCATTAATAAAATAGATTTAATGTCTATAACTGTTAAAGAATCTATTCCAACACTGATTGATTACTTGATATTAAATTTACAACATAAAGTTTCTGATAAAGGTAAACTTTCATACATACATAAAGTTATCAGACAAGAAACTTTTTACAGTGTAGATTCATACTGGAATTATTTCACTTCTATTAATGGGGACACACCAAATCAACAAGATAAACAATATATATTGGAATCTGCTTATAGAACTACGTCTTCCATTGTCTGGAGACTTTATACATGGAAATTTTTACATAGATCTTTTATACACCTTTGATGATGAATAAAATAAATAATAAAGATAATCTATGTAAGAGATGTAATGTAGAAATTAATGCTGACTGGGCTCATATGTTTTATGACTGTATAAAATTGAAAGAATACTGGAAGTCAATTAATGAATTTTTGCAGGCTCTTTTTACAGATAATTTCATTATTTCTAAATCTCTTATATTATTCAACACACCTGTACCTCAAAGTGTTAAAAAGGTTAAGCTTCCCTTGTTATGGTCTATTCTAGCAGTGGCTAGGAAAATAATAACTAGAAATTGGATTTCAGATACACCTCCTTCGTTCAATGAATTTAAAAATGTTATGAATATAGTGTGCCATATGGAAATAAACACAATTAGGACTAGAACAAATAGAAAAACATCTTATTTTATTGTATGGGATAATTTACAAAATTTGTTAAAAAAATTTTAATTTCAATAGCATGGTATTTTAGTTTAATTAATTGATCTGATTGTAGTGGATGTCTTTGTAAATACTTTAGTTGTTTTGTTGAATATTATAATAATACCTATTTTTAATTACTTGTATAAAATTGTTATGATATTTCTCTTATATGTTAAAACAATAAACCTGTTTTGAAAAAAAAAGGAATCAAATTTTAATTTTTTTGTTTTAGAAGTGGTGGAAAAGGATGTAAGGGGAGGTTTATGGGAAACCTCTATAGAATATAAAGAACTGTTGTGGCAATTATCCTTGGAAGCCAATAAACCCCCCAGGTCTAAATTATATGGTTTCCCTTGCTCCAGTGTTAAAGATGAGAGCAGCAATACTTTAGGTGCCTACATGACTTGTATCTGTTTTTAAAAAGACTTTTGCTTTTGGTATTTTTACCTTTTCTTTCATGTGTAGTACAAATCATTTATATAAATTGTATTTTTTGTTATTCCAACTTGACCTATTTTTATATGTATTGATCTGAAGGTGCCATTGTTACAATTTTTAAAATATTAAGGGTATTATATAAAGTTTTTATTGTGGTTTTAACATGTATTTAAAATGATTATTTATAGAATATATTATTAAAGAAGTAGTATTTTAGGGCTGTGTTAAATGAAAATATGTATTTGTTTTTTTCTTTGGTTAGGTGTATGTATGTATATAGGGAAGGATTGGTTAAATGAATTAATTAATTATTTAATTATTTTATTGTTTTATTGAATAATTCTAGATAGTTAACTTAATGATATATAAAGCTGGGAGTGTTGTATGATATGCATTCTGTTCATCTGAAGAAGTCATTCGAAACGAAAACGCTTGTTGGTTTTGAAAAGCGTTAATGTGCTTTTGAGTTCTCTGTTTTTTGTGCAATAAAGAGTGGTATGTTTTACAAGGATTTGAGCCTCTTACTCCGCTTTGCTCAAGCTGGGTTTCATCTGTAAACATCCAGATGTGTTCCTTGCTATGTCACGTATATGTGTATGATGTTTTGCAGGTGGAAATTGTTAGCTATGGTATGTATTATGTTCAGGCTGGACATTTAATGTTTTCATTAGTTGTATTCCATGCTTCTGTAGTGATACAACACTGTGTGACTATCACTGCTTTGTCTAAGTACATCTGTATGTCTGGCTTGTCACGACTCAAAGGTGTGAGCCAAATGCTGCTTGGTCTAGAATATATGGCCACAGCCTCAATCACCCACACCTATTCCTTCTCACCCTCATGCCCTTCTGATTATCCTATGACAGCTCTAATAGCTCCATGACAGACTTCTGAGGTTTGTGATGTAGGTCACCCCCACCTGTGGGTGGCAGGTCACTGTATTCTGATGTTAGTATGTTGTGTAGCATGGCACACATGGTGGTGACCATCTCTGATGCCTTTTCTGGTGTGTATTGGAGTGTACCCGTGGATGTCTCCGGATATCTGAATTTTATTTTCAGCATGTCAAACACATGCACAGTGATGTTCCAAGTCATGGTGTTTGCTCTGTTGTATGCATTCTCAGCAGGCATTGATGGGGCTCTGTATGGTTTCATAAGCCATGGGTCCAGTGGATAACCACAGTCACCTGTTTTGTGAGGATGAAAACACATATTTAATCCACGTTTACGTATGACATGTATTGATAATACTTACATTATTGAAGTGGTCCTGTATTTCATGAGTTGGAGCCCTTCTGAATTTCACCATGTTGAGAAATGGCCCTCCAAACTGCTGCATGATGCACACTATATGCGTGGGTCACCATGATATTGGTAATGAGGCAATCTGCAAAGTAGGCAACCTTACATTTGAGCAGTGGCCACCCCTTTCCATTGATGTACCATTCAGCATCAGGTACCACTGGGGTTTTGATTGGGATGTGGGCGCAGTCAATTGTAATAAGGACACAGGGGAAGTTTTCAGTGGCATAAACTGTTGCATTGCAGTTATGCTGTCCATGGCTGTTGTTGAGAAGTGGATACATTCATCCACTTTCATGCACTTTACTATTAGGAACTGCTGTAGAATTTGACTTGTGGCTGTCTGAAACACTCCTATGGCATCACCCATATGCCACTGAGATGTTGAAATTTCCCAGAAGCCAGTATACCCAGACTTGGATACACTCTTGTTCTAGTGGTCCTGAGTTACCCTGCAGATTGCATGCATACATATGGAGTGCACACTTCCTGCACCCGGCCTATCCTACCTCTCTATATAACCTGTATGTATCAATGATTTCCTATTCAATGAGCTAGCTTAACTGTAGCCTGGGTCATTGCCTTGCTGGCTGTCTTCTGGGATGCATTGGCAGATCATCCTGTGTTATGCCTTGTAGTACCCCAACCTGCTCTAATGCATTAAATGCAGCTTGCATTATTTTTTAAGTTATTTTTTGAAGAATCCACAGGATTGCTTAGAAAAGCATGGTAAATTCTAATGTAAAGGGTAAACACAAATGGCCACCATTGAGTGTTTTCATAAAATTGTTGGTGTAATGGTCTGTACCATTGTGTTGTCATTAGGCACATACATATTTTGTAAGCCAACAGGCATGTGCAGAGTCTGCAATAATCCTGCACTAAATTAATTATTACTTGCTCTTGCTTTGCCATCTTTTATAGAGTCTCATCTGCTGATGGTGCACTGATGTCTTCCTTTGGAGCCCCTGCACTGTCTGTAACTTTCTTTTGGAATCTGTCCCTTTCGGGTTTCTGGTTTGCTCTTTGGTTTGTCACTATCTCCAAGAGTGTTTACAAAGTGCCTGACTTCTCTAGTAGCCCATTGCAAGTTGCAGGGCATTCACATTTTCCATATTTAGATGACTGTCTTATTGCAGATTCATTCACAGGTTGTCAAGAATCTTTGAACTGGGCAAAAAAAAACCTTTTCCTCAGCCTGGGTTTTTTGGTGAACATAGCTAAATCTCTCATTCTTTCTCAAAGTATAGTGATTCTGGGATGTCCTCTTTATGAACCTCTCATGATGGCTTTTGTCCTTAGGAAAAATTGGAATGTTAAGAAGTAGCTTCTGATATTTTTCAGTCAGTATCTGGCATCTGCCAGGCAATATCTCAGAATTCTAGGTTTCATGGCCTCTACTATTCTAATGATTCCTTTCAGCCAGGCTTCACTTGAGGAAAATTCAATGGTTTGTCAAATCAGTTTGTACCTAACACCAACACTCCCTTTCATTTCATATTCCAGTGCTGGGGTTTATTAAAAAGAAGCTACTTTGGTGGGGGAATTAGTTGTCCCTCTTAACTCAGGTCTCCCTTTTTACCATCCAAACCCTAGTTATTCTGTAACCACAGATGCATCAGATTCTGACCCCATGAGCTGTGTGCAAGGGAGTGAAAGTCCAGGAAATCAAAGCACATAAATGTCAAAGAAATGTTTAATCTAAGAAATGCTCTCAAATCTCCAAACTATCCTTGGACTCCAGGTCCTCTGCTAGTAATCACAGACAACACCACAGTGATGTATTACTTAAACAGAGAAAAAGCAGGTCCTGCTCCCTTTGCAGGCTAGCTATGGTGGCCTGGAAATTAGTGACTGAGCACAATCTGTCACTCCAGGCTACCTACAGTCAGTCAGAGCAAAATATTGTTGCAGACAAGCTGAGCATAACCAAGACAGATCCTCACAAATGGAAGTTGCACCAAGGGATCTTCAAGGAACTGAGCCATCTTTGGGAAACTCCTAAAGAAGAATTGTCTCCATCTACAATAGACAGATGCATTTTCATTCCTATGGATGGGAATTTTCCTGTGTGCTGCTCTATCTTTTCAACTGATAAGCAAGGTTCCTCCCTATAAGGGTAATTGAGATGATCCCATTTTGGCCCAGGCATCTTTTTTTTTTTAATTTTTTTTTGAGAATGGCCAAGAGCTTACTTAGAGAATGGACTTACTCACATGGGACAGGATTATTTTGATACACCCAAACATAAACTTCTTCAATTGACTGTCTGGATGATAGAAGTTTGGCACCTCCTAGGCACTTTTTGTCCTAAGGCCAAATTCAAAGGACAAAACCACCACCGTAACAGGTACAAGCATGCAAAATCTGGAGGTAATGCTGCTCAATGCTAGAAGTCTAAACCTCAAAATGCACTCTCTCAAGGCACTCCTAAAAATGGAGAACATCGATATCTGTGCAGTAACTGAGACCTGGTTCAAGGCTCTAGAGAGCACCCCTGCAATACCAGGCTACAACTCTTACTACATTTTTCAGCCACCAAACCAGGACCGAAACACTAAAGATGGAGGAGTGCCCATATTCACCAAGGATATTCACAACACCAGGCTAATTGCCCAACACAATGCGTCTGAAATTCTCCACATGCAACTAACACTAGGTAAGACTGCAATCCAAATTGCAGCTTGCTACAGATCCCCCACCATGCTCCAAGATTCTCACTACACTTTTCTAAACATACTGGAAAATACTAAGATACAACCAAACACCCTAATACTGGGTGATTTCAACTACCCTGCCATTAACTGGGAAAACTACTCATGTACCAACACCTTTGCCCAATGGTTCTTGGAATTCATAAATTCCAACGCCCTGGATCAACTAATCCTTAGTCCCACCAGTGGCTCCAATATCCTAGACCTGGTCATTACCAACATGGGAAATCGATGCTCCACACCTATGGTCACCCCCTCGTTGGTCAGGTCTGACCATAAGCTAATCATCCTTGACATCCACATCCCACCCCCACCGCCAGTAAGCAAACCTCAGTAAAAAACTTCTCCAAAGCCAACTTCATGCTACTCAAGTCAGAAATAACAAACTTCATGACACCCATGCAGATGGGAACCGAAAGTATGACTGCTGAATCCTACACTAAGACACTGTACGAGCACCTTCCACTCGTGCATGAATCGTGCCATCCCCAATAGAACCAAGATGCTCTCCTCAAAAAAAAGGAAGCCAATCTGGTGGTCCCATGCCATAAACAAACTTTACAACAAAAGGAAGAAACTGTTGCAGAAAAGAGGAAAATCCCAGGATGCAAAAAACTCCCTTACCTGCCTTAGTAAGAAGCTGAGATCCCACATAAAATCCTCCAAAGCTAGTTACGAAAATACAATTGCCAAAGATTCCAAAGACAACCACAAGGAATTCTATAGCTTTGCCAAGAATCTAAATGGCAATGCTCAGATCTGTTCTGAGCCTACAACAGAATGGCATTAAATATACTGATCTCAAGAATATTGCCAATATCCTGGCAGATCGATTCAGTGCAAACTTCACCCCTCTCTCACCCCCTAAAGAGCCCATCTCAATACCGAAAGATTGCCAGATTCCAGTAATAACGGCCACACAGGTAAAAAACGCACTCTCCAAAGCTAAGAATACAGCATCCATGGGACCAGGCTCTAAATAAAAATCTGCAAAAGCAACAGAGACCTCCAAAGCAGACATCCAAGCAACCTCCACCCCCCCCCCAACACAAACCATGAAACACATAATTCACAAAACCAGTTTACCATGCAATCACAGCCCTTAAGGCAAAATAACATACCCAACACACTAGTAATAGGTGACTCTATAGCCAGGCACACTGACGTCCCACTCACAAGGCTGAACAAGGAGAAGGTTACTGTTAGCTGCTTGTCAGGTGACAGGATCCGCCACATAACACAAGCAATCAAGTCACTCCAGAACAAGTACAAATACAACTCTGCCATTGTCCATGTTGGTGTGAATGACCTGAGCCGTACCTTCCTGACTACATGAAAAGAAACATGGAGGTGCTCTCTGATCATGTAGCCCAGGCCAGTATGACCCTGGCCAGCATCCTGCCCTCACCAAGAATGATACCACGGTATAAAGAAAAAATTATTAATTTCAACAAGTGGCTAAGCTTCTGGTGTCATTCAAAGGGGATCCAGTGTCTGTCAGCCTGGGATGACATGCTCGACAAGCCACGCTGCTTCACTAGAGATGGCTTGCACCTGTCACCCTTAGGCTTTTGAATACTGGCCAAGGCTCTTGCCACCCCCAGAGTGCCTTTTTAGGCAAGGCTCAAAAGACAAACCACTGCCATAAATAGCACAAGTAAAAAAAAACTGAGGGTAATGCTATTCAATGCCAGAAGTTTAAACCTCAAAATGCACGCACTCGAGGCACTCCTCAGTATGGAGAAAATTGATATATGTGCAGTAACAGAAACCTGGTTTAAGGCTCCAGAGAGCACCCCAGCACTACCAGGCTACAACTCATACCATACATTTTGGCCACAAAACCTGGACCAAAATACAAAAAGGCAGGGGCGTATCCATATTCATCAAGGATACCCACACCTCCAGGTTAGTGGCACAGCACGATGCTTCAGAGATCATCCATGTGCAACTAACAATGGGAAAAACTGCAATTCAAATTGTAGCTTGCTACATATCACCCACCATGTCTCAGGACCCCCATTCCACATTTCTGGAAACACTGGGAAACATAAAGGTCCTACCAAACACCCTGATATTGGGTGATTTCAATTACCCAAACATTAAGTGGGAGAACTACTCAAGTACTAACTCCCTTGTCCAACATTTCCTAAAATTTATAAACTCAAATGCCCTGGCTCAACTGGTCAACACCCCCACCAGAGGTGACAACATATTGGACCTGGTCATCACCAACATGGGCAACCAGTGCTCCACACTGAAGGTCAACCCCTCGCTGGTTAGATCCCACCATAAACTAAGCAATCTGGATATCCACATTCCACCTCCACCCCCGGTCAAAAAAAACACTGTGAAAAACTTTTCAAAAGCAAACTTCATGTTACTTAAAACTGAGGTGGAAAGTTTCAAAGACCCCATGCCAAAGGATAACGCTGTCCAAGCTGCAAAATCCTTTATTAATGCACTCTATGGGCACCTACAAGAATGCATGGATTGTGCTATCCCAAGCAAAACCAAGTCTCACTCCTCCAAGAAAAGGAAACCAGTCTGGTGGACCCCTGCCATAAACAAGCTATACAATAGAAGGAGGAAACTATTACAGAAAAGAGTAAAATCCCAAGAAGGGAAGACATACCTGATCAGTATCAGCAAGAAACTACGATCCCTCATAAAATCATCTAAGGCTAGCTTTGGAAGAAAAATTGACAAGGACTCCAAAGATAACCACAAGGCATTCTTTAGCTATGTCAAAAATCTAAGTGGCAATTCTCAGATCTGCTCGGAGTTAGTGCAGAATGGCACAAAATACACTGAACCGACTGATATCGCCAACATCCTGGCAGACAGGTTCAGTGCAAACTTCACTCCCCCCTTTCACCCCCAAAAGGGCCCATAACCATACCAGAAGAATGTAGTGCCCCTGAAATCACAGACACTCAGGTTAAAACAGCCCTCTCCAAAGCCAAAAACACAGCATCAATGGAACCGTACGGTGTCCCAGGCGGCATCCTACATGAGCTCAAAGATGAACTAACCCTTCACCTAAACACACTGTTCAAACTCAGCCTCTCCACAGGCTACGTGCCCATAGAGTGGCACACAGCAATGGTTATTCTGCTCCACAAAGGTGGAGCCACAACAGACCCCGGGAACTATTGCCCTATAAGCCTGACTAGCTTGGTCTGCAAGGCTATGGAGTGCATCATCATGGATCTCATAAACAGAGACATTGGGAACCTCCAAACACTGGACCCTACCCACTCTGGCTTTGTTAAGGGCAGATCATGCCTCTTAAACCTGGTGGACTTCTTTGAGACAGTTACCAAGGCTATAGACGAGAGAAAGGTGGTCCACACAGCCTACCTAGACCTTGCAAAGGCCTTTGACACCATTCCCCATTTAGGCATTATAGACAAGTTTACCAACCTGAACATAAACCCCTACGTCATGAGATGGGTTGCCAACTGGCTCACAGTCAGAACCCACATGGTAGAGTTGCGGGAGCTAGATCTGACTCTAAACCGGTTACAAGTGATGTTCCCCAGGCCTCCTGTTTGGCATATACTTCTCAGAAGTACAGGCAAGCACAGAAGGACTATGCCTGACCAAGTTTACAGATGACTGCAAACTAGGGACTATAATTGACTCTCCAGCAGACACAGACATCCTCCAAAAGGCTCTCACTGAGACAGATACCTGGTGTCAATACCATGGCCTCAAGCTAAATGCCAAAAAGTGCATAGTCATCCCCTTTGGAAAAAACAAAGTACCCACAAACTACCACATAGGTGGTATCCCCCTAAATATGGAAGACGTAATAAGGGATATGGGGACCCAAGTGGATAGTAACCTCCTCTTTGATAATCACATTGCCAAAGTAGTTAAAAAATCCTTCTATGTGGCCCACCTAATCACAAAAGGGTTTGCATCCAGATCAAAAGAGGTCATTGTGCCCCTCTATGCATCATTCATCAGACCCATCATAGAGTACAACGCCCCATTTGGGATGTACCTTACAAGACACCTGCAACAGCTGGAAAGACCACAGAAATACCTCACCAAGAGGATCACTGGCCTCAAACAGATGCCCTATGCAGCTCGACTGAAGAAACTCCAGCTGTACTCGGTTGCATACCGCCTACTCAGAGGTGATCTCTGTCTGACATACAAGGCCATGTCCAACCCAGAATTGATGGACATGCTCCACCTAAAGAAAACCATATCCTCTTGAGCAACATGCTCTAGGGATCTAAACCTCACCACAACAATAAATAGGACATGCTGGAGGGATAGATTCCTGTCCCACAGACTTCCCATCCTCTGGACAAGATTCCAAGCTACACTAGGCAGAGCTCCTCGCTAACCCTCTTCAAGAGAAACCTTGACGAGTGGATGGGAAACAGAAATTTTACCCCAGGGATCACTTCAATGGCTCTGCTGGACAGAGGCACAGGGAACTAATCTAAGGGGGTGGTGAAAGCCAGCACATTCTGGCTAGGCTTATAAATACCTTCAGGCAGATAGCCTAATACCTACCTATGAACCTATCCCAGGCTGTGCACTACATGAACTACAAAATGAACTGGCACCTCACCTAACTGTCATGTTTAATCATAGCATCACCTCAGGCTTTGTGCCCACTGAATGGCGCACAACTACAGTTATCCCACTCCACAAGGGGGATCCACCTTGGATCCTGGGACCTACCACCCCATTAGTCTGATGAGCCTGATCTGCAAGGCCATGGAACGTATTATCATGGAACTTATAAACAAAGACATTGTCAACCTTCAAACACTGGATCCCATGCAGTTTGGGTGCGTGAAGGGCTGATATTGTCTCCTGAACCTGATTGACTTCTTCGAATCAGTCTCCAGAGCTGTGGACAAGGGTAAGGTGGTGCTCACAAGCTATCTGGACCTCACCAAGGCCTTCAACACCATCCCCCACTCTGGAATCATAGATAAACTTACTAAGCCGGACATTAATCCCTACGTCACTTGATGGGTTGCCAACTGGCTTACTGACAGAACCCACACGGTAAAAGTAGCCAACTCCAAATCCAACTCCAGACAAGTGACGATTGGAGTACCTCAGGGTTCAGTCCTGGGACCGCTCTTGTTTGGCATCTACATCTCTGAAGTACAGGCCAACACTAAGGGACTCTGGCTAACAAAGTTTGCTGATGACTGCAAACTGGGAGCCATTATTGAATCCCAAAATTATGTGGATATTCTACAAAAGGGCCTTACAGAAACAGATGCTTGGTGCCAGATCCTTGGGCTCAAGCTCAATGCCAAGAAATGTATAGTTATCCCCTTTGGGGAAAAAACATGTACCCGTGAGTTACCATATAGGCGGAAGTACACTAAACACCGAAAGTGTGATAAGAGACTTAGGGACACAGGTGAATAGTGGTTTCACCTTCGATAACCACATCGCCACAACAGTCAGAAAATCCTTCTATGTGGCACACCTCATCACTAAGGACTTTTCATCCAGAAAAAAGGAGGTCATTGTCCCACTGTACTCATCCCTCAATAGACCCATTATAGAATACAACACCCCATTTGGTATGTACCTCTCAATACATCTGCAACAACTGGAAAGGCCGCAGAAATACCTCACTAAAAGAATCACAGGCCTAAAGCAGATGCCTTATGCTGACTGTCTAAAAAACACCACCTATACTCTGTTGCATATTGTCTACTCAGAGGCGATCTCTGCTTAACATACAAGGCCATGTCAAACCCAGAGCTGGTGGACATGCTAGACTTAAAAAAATCCCAATCCCTCGGAGACACACACTCCAGGAATCTAAATTTTGTCATCACAATGAACAAAACATGCTGGAGGGATAGGTTCCTGACCCAGAGACTCCCCAGACTCTGGAATAGACTGCCCATACATGTCAAGCAGAGCACCTCTTTGGCCCTCTTCAAAAGGAACCTTGATGATTGGATGGAAGATAGGAAATTCACCCCTGGGATCATGTTAGTCACCCTGCTAGACAGGGGTCCAGGGAAGTAAATACTGTGGGAAGAAATAGCCAGGGAATTGTTATGGCTAGGCTTGTATAGGCCCTAGGGCCAATAGCCTAGTACCAACCTATGAACCTAAGGACATGCAGCAGGTATTAAAGGAGGCAAAGAAACCTGCTACTAAAAAAATCATGTATGGATAAGTAGAAAATATTTTCTAGTTGTTGCCAAGATAATAACCAGGATCCATTTAAGCCTCATTGCCTATGGTTATGTTATATTTGTGTGAGTTATTATCCTCCAGCCTTTCTTACTCTTTTATCTAGACTCAGTTCTCTGTTATCTCTGCTTGTCTGTCCTTTGATTTCCATTTCTACTCTACCTCAAGTGAAGCAGATTTTCAAGGGGGATTTACATATCTGGCCACCATGACGATGGGTGGCTGCTTACTGGGATCTTAATTTTGCACTGGAGAACTTAACACTGTTTCCTTTTGCCCTACGCATGAAGCTGGTTTGAAGGTGTTATCTTGGAAAACAGTGTTATTCATTGCTCTTATTTGTGCAAGAAGAGTTTCTGAGTTATAAGCTGTTAAGGTAAGTTACAACTATCTAATTGTTTACAAAGACAGGGTAACGTTGAGAACAAAGCCTTCTATTATATGGATGATTGTTTCAGAATTTATATTGAGACAGGCAATTCGTCTTGTTTTTTCCTATAACCTAAACATAAAGTAGAAAGAATTTTACACACTTTGGATATCCACAGGTAACTCAGATACGTTTTCTAAAGAAAAACCTTCAGGACTTCTGATTAACTGTTTATTTGCTATGATGGTAAGAAAAAGCAGCCATCAGTATCAAAACATACAAGTTCCCAATGGTTTTCTCTTGCTATTGCTCTTTCTTATGTTCATCAAAACAAGACTGTTCCAGGCAAAGTCATGGCCCACTCTACCAAGGATTTGGCTACTTCTTTGGCTTTTTGGAAAGGAGTAGATTCTAGAAATATACTAGAGGTAGCAACTTTTCTCTAGGTCCAGATCAGGCTTTGCTAGGACTATCCCCCAGGGGGCCCTGTAGTCTGATCTTTCGTCCACCTCTCTTTCTTTGTAAGCTCTGGTATTTGACACATATAACTTAGGCTACTGCTCCAGTGATCTCATGATGAATGCCAGCAGATACACCCACTGTCCATTCCCCTCTTTCTGCTGTTTTTATGTCAGGGTGTGGGATTTTATTTTATTACTGTTCCTATATGATAGGGCTCTAAACTCTCTCTTCTGGGCCAAGAAAGCTCTGAGGTTTTAGCACCCTAACCATTGATTGTATACTACCCTGCTCAAGCTGTACAGTGGCCTAGGGTGCAAGGAAGGTGTTGTTAAGCTTTGGGAGCTGGCTGGCCAGTCCATTTATTTCCAGCTTATATGCCAAGTAGCTTAGACTACTACAACAGTGATCCAGCTGAACATCAACTGTTATGGTAAGTTTACTTAAACAACCTCACTCTCTCTGTCTGTCTGTCTATCTATCTATCTACTATGTAACTAGGTAGATGCACTGGCCTGTGCAGACAAAAACAAACTGCAAATATGCAGAACAGTAAAGTGATAATAATAATAATAATAATAATAATAATAATAATAATAATAATAATACAAAAGCTTGAAAAATACAGACTAAAGAATAATATAGCTAATGATCTTTAGGAAGTTGCAAAATACATAAAATAATGTAGGAGATATGCGTGTAGATTTCGACAGAGTATGAATATATACAGTTCACTGCATCATTTTATAATGCAAAGAGTTTGGCAGATATGTTATGTTGGTTTTCTACATACAGCAAATGGAACAAGTGGAATGTAGGAAAGCAGTGGGAAAATTAAAAGATAAATCAAGTGGAAAACTAGCAGAAAGGACTAGAGAGATAAACATGACACATACCCTGGGATTGATGAAGCTTGGCGCAAGGACGGTATTAGGCTTGCACAGAGCATGCGGCGTAGAGATGGCGCAGCAGCACCATATGCATATTAATGAAGGCTCGCTGTCGCACCGTCCACATGCACAGGAAACGTGCGTGAGTGCAGGGGGCGTGTTTAAGAGCTGCACGGAGGCGTGAACATGTCCCTTACAGTCACGCAACCTAAAATGCTGACTAGTACAGCCTGCCTCTAATACCAATCAATCCTGATAGTGTCCATGAATACTGAAATGTATGCAAAGCATATAAGAGAATTCTGCGAACAACATAATAAAATAACAGGAGTAAACACACAAGCACATAGCTAAGTGTTGAGCCCCCATCCCTAGAACTATTACATTTAAAACCCTATGTCCATATTTCATTTTAGTGTTGATTTTTATACCAAGTGGAAGCAAAATGCAGCATGTTTGTGCACCGCTGCCCTTTGCTAAGCCTAGCCCAATGGTCAGAGCATTTGCTCAATATCTGCCCATTCGCGGTCTGAGTCGTCCTTGTCTGGACGGCCCAAAAATGAATGGGTATAACCTGGGTTAACCTACCATGTCAAGAAAGATAAGTATTTGTGTGTACCTATGTGCATGAAGTACAGCATGTGGAAGACCGAATACGCTAGGGTTGGCCTCAAAACCATAATGGTACCAGAGATATGTAGAGGTAGGCAATGTGTACTGCTGTCTGTGCCATGGGCTAACAACCAGAGAAGGGATGGATGGTGTGTATGTGGATTTTGGGGAGGGGGTTGATGGGTAATGTAATAATCTGCCAAGGGCAGACTGGGTCAGATGTACAATAGGTGAACTGGAGGTGTACGAGGGTGTAGTGGGAGAATCCAAAAGGAAACTAAAGAACATACATTCACATCCCCAATACACCCTGTCAGGTCATATGGCAGAACCCAATCCCGCAAACATATGAACATTAAAATGTACGATACACATGTACAAAAACGGTACTGGCTCACACCACATAATGGTTTGGCCTGAAGTGAGCCATCCAACCCCTACACACCTGGATACGTAAGTGAATACCCATCATCCCCTCCACAGCAACCCCCCCCCCTTGCTGAACAGCCACCAAAACCACCCATACTCGGGCAGCTAGCTTGGGCCAGCCATATCTGCACATAGTGCCCGCTACCCACATCTAATAGGCAGTCTCACCCTAAGCAGTCTCAGGCCTGCAAACTAGGTATCCCATGAATGCATAACCCTCCCTCATTTTCATACAGCCAAAAGAATGAGGTTCATCGTCATCCACAATTTTTGGACATCCCTCATGGGATAAGTGTCTCTTCTCAAGATTAGACTTGGTGGCATAACATGATGTCCACCCCCGTTGACATCCGGGCACAAGTCAGATTAGCAGTACTTATCCACAACCCTGCTCAGCCTTCACCCGGTCCAGCAGAACCTACGACCCAGGATTAAACACCTGACTGTGATGCATGTCTCCCCACGTGCATTATCGGGAATATATACCTTTCACATGTTCCCAAGAAGCTTCCCCATAGCCATCTTCCAAATAGTACACGTCCACAAACTGTATACCCTGTCCAGGTTCCATGTCGTAATGATGCACAAAACCCCTGTATAGAAATGGTACAGGTCCCTCCCAGATGCGGATGTTCATATACATGGCCATGTATAACCCCAGATATGTAGTCATATATCTATAAATGTACATATTTATATTAGCATAGCTACACATCACACATACATGCATATAAGTAGTTGTCAAGTATGTGTCCTATTCATAAATACGTATACTTGCAAATGTATACATATGTCTCTCAGAACCATATGAACATTAACATGTACTATACATATGTACACCAACCGACTGTCACATTTGTTGCCAGTAGTGTAGAATGCCTGTAGTAAAGTCATATATCCTAACTACCATTCATGCAGAATGTATCACGGATGGTTTAGTGGTCAAACCAGTGACTATGGTGTTTCTGTTCCTGGGTCAAAGACACGCAAGGGATGCTAATTTTATATGATGCTCAGAATAATGGCAGTTGGACATAGGGTGATTAAGGCACTTTCAAGCAGACGTAAGCGGGTATGCATGACGGTAAGTGGCGGTCATTCAACAGTATGGGAAATGTAAATAAGCATGTAGGTGTATATGCATGTGTATGTACAGACAGATATATATATATATATATATATATATATATATATATATATATATATATATATGTATCCATGAAGAATGAGCATAGTCACAATAAAGCATTCATAATGAATGTGAAGGAAAAAAGCAGCAGAACCCCTGTATTATTTAGTGCTGTCATAGCAAGTTGGCCAGAGGTGAGCAAACCTCCTGCGTCTCCAACCACAGGTAGAATGCTAACAGTGGGACTATCTTTGTCCACGTGCAATGTGTGACTTTAAAATAGGTACAGGGCAGTCCCAGCCTCCAGTCAGATGAGCCAAAAACTGGAAGACTATTTAAACACCCTGACCATTATATGAACGTATGTTCCAGGACTATAAGCTTGGGACGTCTGAATATACTTGGAGTGAGCCAACATACGGGATTTGTCTAGAGCAGTATGGTGTGGCACGTGTAGTGGTGTGGTGTTTTTCCATCTGGAGAATCGATGACTGCTGTGTTAGTGAAGTGTTGAGGCATGTGTTCTGGTATCTATGAATCATGGGTATACATGCAAATGAAGCAACCCACCAATAGTGTAGTGGTTAGAGCATCTGCCTAACAAACAGGCATTCATGTTTGAAGTTCAGCTATAGCACATATCATTTTCCATGTGGAATGAATGTCGTTCTGCTGTAAAACCGACATAATAACATGTAAAATTGAACTTGAGTATCGCATGGGACTTTTAACCAAATCCATTCAGAGTGGTACTGTCATAATGAATAAGGCACAAGTAAGCAAAAATAAGCTGCAGTAAACATATATAACAAACAGTATGCAAATCTGAGTGCGCTTGCACGGGTGTAAGCAGTGCCCAGCATTGGAAATGTACATAAGTATGTACAGATGTTTTATATATATATATATATATATATATATATATATATATATATATATATATATATATATATATATATATATATAGATATATATACACACATATATACACACACCCATATATACACACACATATATACATATATACACACACACACACACACACACACACACACACACACACACACACACACACACACACACACACACACACATATATATATATATATATATATATATCTACATATATATATGAAGAATGAACGTCGTAACAATAAAGCATAGAAAAGGAATGGGAAGGGAATCAACAGCAACTATATTATTACATAGTGTTGTCAGCGTATGTCATATCAAGCTGGCCAGGACTGAGCAAAGCACTGCTACTCACACCACAGGCAGGGTTTTATCAGTGGAAGTAACATTGTTGATCTGCTAAGTCTACTTTACAAACAATCACAGGGTACTCCCCAGTGGGAGTACCAAAAATTGACAGCATATTTGGATCTCCGTGCATTACTCAAACAAGGGTATGTATGTTCAAGGACTAAATGGTGGGAGAGCATGATAATACATGTGTTGGGACAACATACGTGTAGTGCCCTTAATGCTGGGGGTAGGGCAATGTGTGTAGGTGTGTCATGGCTGTGAAAGCAACTGGATAATGGATGGATTGCTTGTATTTCGAACTCGGGTGAGGTCGAGGAACCATGGGTATGTGATTATGGATCCAGGCGTGTTAATGTTGGATGGCCTGGTTCTAAGTGGACCACCTCGTGGAGGCCAGCGAGTTAGTTATAAGTATGTATGCATACACACATGCATACATCTATATGTAGAAGTACATTCCCTGTAACATATCCATTCCATTTGCAGACATAAACACATGAATGTGCCCTTACAAACCTCAACAGTAGATAGAATAATAGGTAGTGCATAAGAGGGAAGGGACGAAATAGTGAAAAAGCAGAAGTGTGTATAATGTCTGAAGTCGGTGTTGTGCTGAATAAATCAAATGTGAGGACTGTCTCACACAAGGAATTATCCCTGTGATCTGCCTGCAATGGCAATGCCAAATACTAAATTGGTCTATTTGTAGAAGAATCACACTGAACACATACATAATTAGTTCTC
Source organism: Protopterus annectens (assembly GCF_019279795.1). Taxonomy (NCBI): domain Eukaryota; kingdom Metazoa; phylum Chordata; order Ceratodontiformes; family Protopteridae; genus Protopterus; species Protopterus annectens. Next base: position 834,650,537 of record NC_056735.1, read on the forward strand.
ATGTGTAATGTGTATGTCACCATATAATCAGACTAATTAATTAATTGTAGTGCCTTGTTAACGGGAGTAAGTATGTAAGGAAGTAAGAGTCTAATCTTGACATAAAGACAAGTGTGCCCATGTGGGATAACGTAAAAATTGCGATTATTGTCCTATTGGTCACTCATGTCACCAATGTTTTTGGAGTAAACGTTAGGGATTCCTGAGGGTACTTGTAGTGAGTTAACCGATGGGATGGGTCTACAGGTGTAGGGAGCGGCCAATGTGTACTGGTGTGGATACACTGCGAATCCAACTGGAGAATGGATGACTGCAGTGTTAGTGAAGTGTTGGGGTGTGTGTTTGGGGAACCAGGGGCCATGGGTATATGGGCATATGTGCAAATGAAGCAGCAGAGCAATAGTGCATTGGTTACAGCAACCCCCTAACGAACAGACATTCCCATACCGAATCCCACTGTATCACATACCAATTAAAAGCAGTAATCCGTACATGAACTTATTGCGACATCTGTCTGCTGTATAATCCGTAAAATATCAATTAAAAGATAACTGGAGTGAAGTGTCACTGTCATAATGAATAAGGCACTAGTAAGCAGGCTAAGCATATATAAACACCAGTACGCATGTGTAAGTGCGTTTGCGCGGGGTATGTATTGCTTTACAGACACACACACACACACACACACACACACACACACACACACACACACACACATATATATATATATATATATATATATATATATATATATATATATATATATATCTATAGATGTAGACATATATATATATATATATATATATATATATATATATATATATATATATATATATATATATATATATATATATATATATATATATATATATATATATATATATATATATATATATATATATATATATATATATATATATATATATATATATATATATATATATACATGTGTGTGTGTGTGTGTGTGTGTGTGTGTGTGTGTGTGTGTGTGTGTGTGTGTGTGTGTGTGTGCGTAGATACACACAGATATACAGCTATGATAGGAAACAGCACACAAGAATGACAGATGTTCACAGGCTATGCCAATGGAAGTGAGGAGACCAAGCAAGAAACATGAAATGTGTAGCTTGCCTTCCACCCCCGCCCCAGCCAGACATGGGAAACATACACGCAAACAATGTAAAGAGTCCACTGCTCCCCAGACCACAGGCAGGATACAACCAGGTGGGGGGTACACAGTGTGCCCGTGAAGTCTAATCTTGGAACACAGACTGGAGTGTCCCTTGCGGGACACCCCAAAAATTGCCCAAACCAAAAGAAGGTGATAGACCAGCCATTTTGGCCGTGGTGTATACAGACTCGGAATACAAGGGTGGGGAACCCTGATGACCCATGGGCCAAGACAATTGTATGAAATGGGTCCCGTGAAGTGGAGAGTGGGCAGCGTGTAGTGGTGTGTCATGAACAGACCAGGAACCAGAGTAAGGATGGGTGCTGTTGAGGAGGCGATGGTGGGTGAACTATGGGTAGATACTTATGGTTCTAGGTGTGCAGGTGTTGGCTGATGTGGGCCTATATGGAGAGCCCTAGGGATGTAAGTGAATGTGTTCCTTGGGCAGAGGCGTCGCCCAATGAGCAGCCACACCCACTATGAGTCCCACTGCAGCAAAGTGTAATCTATATGTCAAGGAACAGAATAACCAGATGTAGATGTATATATGTAGAGGTATGTGTGTGTATATCTACCCATAGTGACATAGAGATAAGCCTCTCCCTCTCCGTAGTACAAATGTATACATAAAGTGACAGAATACAGATACATACCCACATATAAATATATACATATGCACACACCCATAGACCCATATGTCATTTTATATATATATATATATATATATATATATATATATATATATATATATATATATATATATATATATATATATAAATATACATGTATGCAGACATATACAGATATACAGATATATCTGTATATAGTAATGTAAATATATATATATATATATATATATATATATATATATATATATATATATATATGTGACAGTAAATATACACATGTATATAGCTAGGATATGATACAGCAGTTACGAATAACATATGTTCAAAGGCCGTGCGTATGGGGGTGGGGGGGTCCAATAAACAAACATGTAACATGTAGCATCAACCCCCCCAACCCCAGCTAGGCATGTGAGATATACAGACACACAATAAAGGTAAACACACCACTGCTTCCCAGACCACTGGCAGGATACCACCGCTGGGAGAGACCTGCAAGATCTAATCTTGAAACATAGACATCGATGTCCCTTGTGGGTCACCAAAAATTAATGATCAGAGCCAGTCCTGGTAATGACGTATCAAACCAGGCTGTAGATGTACACGGACCAGTAGGTTGTGCAAGCCTGATAACCCATGGGTCAACACAACATATGACATGTGTCCCGACATGGGGAGAATGGGCAGTATGTAGTGGTGTGTTTATACCCCACCAGCACCCACAGTAAGGATGAGTGCTGTAGAGGAGTGGCAGGTGGGGGAACTATGGGTATGCAATTATGGGCCTAGGCATGCAGGTTTTGGCTAGCAAAGTCACCTTAGGAACGCCCTGGGGATGTAAGTAATATTCCAAAATGGGCATAACTGATGTCCATACCTTCCAAACCTTAAGAGCACATCCAATGGACAGGCCATAAACCACTGGAGGAACAAACAGGGACCATACCCTTGAACTGTCCCCAGTTTCCAGGGACGTCCCTGATTTTGACTCAGTTTCTAACTCTGTCCCACTTAAACCCTCCTAAAACTAGTGACATACTGAGGAAAGGTGGTGAATCACACGTAATGGATAACGACAACAATTAAGAGTCATAAACATCATTTACCACAGAAAATGTGTATGAATACATAATGCTCTGAGTCTGTCAATGTGTCAGGTTAATAGCACAAATAATTTAAATGTGTCCCTGATATTGTTATGCCGTGTACCTGATTCAGTTTGTATTTTTCCCCAATCGTATGAGAGGTCTGATAGGGACAGAAAGCACATATTCCACTGACAACCTTAGAAAGATGATAGAATATTAGGTATGCAGTAGCATGACTCAGCTGAAGGATGTGGGTTCCTAAATCCATTTACCTATTTGTAGTGAAGAGTCTCATTTCCCGTGTATTAGTCAGATGGGTGCAGAATGTAAGAGGAACACACAAATAATATGAATCAAACCCTGGAGAGACCACGGATTCCGTACAGTCAAACGGCATAATGGGCAGCCATTCTCAATACTGTAAACATGTATTCCAATGTAATAGTCATCACAAGGTAATATCGTAGTCCTTACTCCCACCTAGGGGTGTGAGTGTCAGATGCAAACACCAAAGGCAGTGCATTTGCATGTGCGGGAGCAAGCGGGTGTAAGCCTGTTTGGCTGCCAGTATGCGAGTATTACACTGGTGAAGCAATGTAGAGGCTAACTGAGTGTAAGAAACTGTAACCAGAGGTTAGCATTGCTTAGCACCATGCAAACCCACGCACACCTGCTCATAACTGCTTTAATGTGCCTTAATCACTTCATATCCAATGGCCTTGTTCTGCCCTGCAACAAAATGAATGGCCTCTGCAAGGCTCGAAACCAGGACCCTGCACACGCAGCTAATGTGATTTACCAATAAGCCATGACAGATATTCAGACATCGGACCTTATCACAGACATATCATCCAGCACAGTCATTCAACAGTATAGGAAATGTATTCCATCATGTAGATGTATGTGTGAGTGTTTATGTCCAGTATATAGGTACATACATGTATAGAGATATATCAGGAACATACCATGTGACAACAAAGCATTACAAACAAATGAATAGGGAAACACCAGCGATGCTTGTATTATGTAGTGGTGTTGTCATATGTAATATCAAGACTCCCCCAGACAGACGTGTCATTCATACACGCAAACATTTGTACATTGGCCGTACACATCACTCTGTACATGTTATTTACATTAACACAACAGTTCCTGTCCAATCATTATCTGAGAGCAGTACTCTTGCAAGGTGCTGTGTGTGACATCATCATCATGCTAAAGGTAAATGGGGTAACCACAGGGGAACGGTAGTGTTGTGTGTACAATGGGGTTGTCCGCATCACGTGTACCTGGAACATTTAGGAGTCATGTGCATACTAGGATAGTGTGCCTGAGAGACTGGGGTGAGGGCAACAGGAGTATTTTGTGATGCATATTAAAAGGGTTACATGTGTCCAGTTGACACATGTGTGAAATGGACAGCTGTGTATGGGGCAAATGTTGGTCTAGGAACTGACTGGCCTTATGTTTATGTAGGGTGAGAGTGGGATGTGGGGGAAGGAGAGTAGGTATGCCTGTGGAGGATAGGTAGGGTAGGATGACAGACAAGACAGCATACAGGGTTGGTATATGACACATGTGGGGGGGTACACCTCAGACGGGGAAGGGTGTTTGGCATTCACAAGCCCATGAGCCCTCAGATATAAGCAGTGGGATGGAGGTCCCCAGCCATGGGCAGCCACCACTGCACCAAAACAGCTCCAAAGGTGGCAGTGCTGGTGGCTGTCTAGGAGGGGCAGCCTCACCCTGTAAATGCAACACTCTGCCCTTGAGCTGGCGTATCTGGCCTCAAAGCCCCTTACTGAGCCCCCTACACACCACGTCCGGGACCGTACGACAGCAGTCGTGTTCCTGTCTGGACCTGATCCCAGGGGGGACAAGCCCCATCCTCAGTGGCGGTACCACTGGAAGGTGGTGCAGAGCCAACAGAGGTGGAGGTCCAAGGCTGGGCCCCAGATCTGCTGGTGCCCGGTGCCATGGCCAGCTGAAGTGGGACAGGAGGTTCTGTCAGGACCACCAAACCCACACAGCCTATGGTGTTGCAGTTTAAACACATTTTCAGAGGGAGCACAACACATGCATATATACTGCATGTCATCTGTACAAAGTGTAGAAGACGTGTGACTGCAGCTATGAACAGTGGCCCATTATTGGCATGTCACTGGAATGCCAGACAGTGTCTGTCATGCCACTGTTCCATGTGAAATATGTCCAGTCAGGGATGCAATGGCAGTAACACATCACTATCACAATGTTCTGGCTGCAATCCTCACACTATGCCCCTGCTGTTGTCCGATGTGTGTTCAGTGAGTAATACAGGAAACAAATGGTTCTACACACTGACCAGTTCACAGATGGCCTTACAGATGGGGGTCCCTCATGAACAGAGCACTGTCTTGTCAGTTGTGAAACATGCAGAATAGCCATTACCACACATAACTTGTTAAACAGGCAGTAGTCTCAATGAAGCATAGCTACACTTACATGCTGTAGTCATGTCTGGCACATCACCATCCTGTCTGTAGGCTATTTCCCCACTGTGTATGTTGTTTGAGGAACATCCAGATATCATCTGTGATGCCGTTTCCAAACACCAGATCCAGGTACCACTCACAGTGACTCTTGTGGGCAAACACCAACATGATGTCCCTGGATATTGTACTGTGTATTTCATGTGAAAGGCTATGGGCACATCATCACAGCTGTTCCATATGCAATCAGCTAGAGGAGGACTGCAATAGGTGCAGAGCCCATCACCTGATTATGACCACCACTTACGTTGCTTAAGCTGCTGCTGAGCAGGTGTACACCTCCACATCCACCAGAGAGTGTGTGGGAGGGACCGACAGAGGCAAAGTACATCAGAGAAGGGCTTGTAGACTAAAACCTAAGCATTGTCTGTCACACACCTACCAGTACAGGGGTCAGACCCCTGACCGACTAGTCATTACTATTACAAGTGCATGCAGTTACTCCATGTGCCACAAAGCTGACATGCTGGTGTGCTGTAGGAACACATATGTGTGTTGGTGAGCGACATCTGCAACAGAGATATAGTAGGCATACATTAGGTGTAGCACACATGGCTGTCCACATGAACGGATGTCATTGTCAACGCAACCACATTCTCTAATGGACTCACATTGACACTCTTTGTCAGGCCCACAAATACACACCCTAACTACATAGTTTGCCACACTGCAGTAATGCACAGGTACTACATGCACCACAGGGAATATCCGGAGGTTCTATGGGCTAGGGCATGTGAACATGTTTGGCATCTGTTGGTATGCCAATGGGAGTTATACTGGGAGTGACTGTGGTTGGGAGCATCATACCCCACACGCAGACACAAGGTGCCAGTACTGACATGCATGTGTGCATTCTTCATGGGTGTATAGTGGTCGGCTGTGCAAGATGGCTGTACAAGGCTGTGTGAGGGGTAATCCTTGGCATCACACCACCCGACAATGGTGTGCAGTGTGGTACAGGGGTGTAGTGTCTGCAGTGTCCTACACAGATGGGTATTGTATGAACTGCCCTGACATCCTGGATACCATTGTGTATGGCCATAGCTTTGCAATGCATGCCATGTCTGTGTTTGATAGTCCTTGACATGGACATTGCCTGGGATGTGCATGTCCCACAATATTGTACAGTGACATGTACAGGTGTACTTGGTTTGGCCGGCACGTGTTGTGTACACAGACTGTTATCCTCTGATATGCCAATACTGGCCTGGTGTGGTAGAACCTGCTTATAATCAGCAGGTTGACCATGCACCTACACTGATAGCATGATACAGATATTCCCTGGTGTCAATGGCATCGGTCCATACAGGGCACATGTGTATGGCATTGTATGGCCTCTGTGGATCACATTTGATGGCACCACATATGTTTCAGGTGTCCAGTGGGGAACATAGTGAAGGCACATTGTCCACAATTATGTGCCTCTTGTACTGCTGTACAGGGTGTCATATCCTCTACAGTCCACTGTAATCACACCATGCCTACTGTCTGTCAGCAATGTGCAGGGTACTAGCAACATAGCAGGATATGCTAGGCAAGTGTGTTTGTGTATGACACATGGGTTCAGGACATATTCCGGGTACTAGTAGTGTTGCAAACTTTGTTCACCAGGCCTTTTGCCAGATGTAGGGGTATAGCTTGCCAAAACAGTCCCATGGCTGACTGACATCTGTACTCCTCGTGAGGTGTGCATTGTGACATAAGACGGATGCCATATAGGAAAACTACAAAATCCGCTTCCCAACATATCCAGTGGTTAGACACACACAACCACCTCCACACAGGCTTTGACAGTCAAACACACCTGCCATGTTCTGGAATCGAACCCCTGCCTAACTAGTTTATTACACTACAGTAATAGGCAGTTACAGCATGCACTACAGCGAATACTGGGTTACAGCACTCCTAGAGGTGTATTCCTAGGTGGGTGACATCAGCAGGATTGCTAAAGTTGGTCATGTGAATTGTACAGAGTGTGCATGCTATAAAAAGCATTGTTTTTGTCTCAGGCAGACAGAGACACACACACACAGTTGGACTCTCTCAGAATAGAGCCCCTATCTAACTAGTTTTTCACACTACAGCAATACACAGTTACAGCACATGCTATGGAGAATACTGGGTTACAGCAGACCTAGAGGTGTATTCCTAGGTGGGTGACATCAGCAGGATTGCCAAAGGTGGTCATGTGAATTGTACAGAGTGTGCATACTCTAAAAAGCATTGTTCTTGTCTCAGGCAGACAGAGACACACACACACACAGCTGGACTCTATCAGAATTGAACCCCTACTTGACTAGTTTTTCACACTACAGTAATATGCAGTTACAGCACGTGCTATGGAGAATACTGGGTTACAGCAGTCCTAGAGGTGTATTCCTAGGTGGGTAACATCAGCAGAATTGCCAAAGAAGGGCATTCCAAGTGTACTGCAGGTCGTACATGTCTGTTACCTGGGTGTACCCGCTGCTTACTGTCACAACAACACATTTACACCTGCTTACAACTGCTTAAAAGTTTCTTATGCAGTCCTAATTGACAGTATCAACAAGGCTTGCAGGTCCTGAACCCTGGACCAGGTACACTGAGGTCACTGGACGTACCACTAAGCCATCTGAGTTGTAGGCATGTTGGATGGAGCCTATAAAGCACATCCTACCACAGGTATTCCACAGTACTGAAAACAAATAGGTCAGTCCCTTTGTGTACAGATGTACAGTACCCTTGAATGTACTGTACTCTGTGAAACAACAGAAACAAGTCTACATCGGTACATCTATCATAAGTACACACACACACATATATATATATATATATATATATATATATATATATATATATATATATATATATATATATATATATATATATATATATATCATATATATGCACCCTACGGATGTGGACACAAATATATATATATATATATATATATATATATATATATATATATATATATATATATATATATATATATATATATATATATATATATATATATATATATATATATATATATATATATATATATATATATATATATACATATACACAGACACAGATATATATATGTGTATATATATATATATATATATATATATATATATATATATATATATATATATATATATATATCTACATGTCTGAATGCCCTTTGTGACACAGAAGGGTTCCAAAGGAACTGACGTGTGCACAAAACAGAGGCATCACCTGTGTCGTAACATTTAAATCATAAGAATCATAAGCAGTTCCCAGAGAAGGGATGGTTGTTGTGTATGTGGAGTTTGGGGTTGGGAATGATGTCTATTGTAATCTATCCCGGGGATTCTGGAGTTAGGGTGGGGGAATGATGGGTATGGACCTACACCATTGCGACCACTTTGGTGTCACTGCTCGACAGTGCCACAGGAAAATAACATACCCAACTGTAGTCGTGCATGACCGTGTATTCTTTACTATTCCTATGTAATACTTTGTAGACACCGGTCACCACAGTTGGCTACCATGGTGTGCTAAAAGACATTACACATGTGTATGCCTGGCTACAGGGTAGTCACAAACACAAACACAAACATGTACACACATGCCAGTATTGCGCATACACGTCATGCCTATGTAAAGGTAACTAGTACAGTGGTTTGCAGTTGGGGTATGTGCCACAGAACACATACACTTACACGTACTGATTCCACATCTGAGCTGGGTGACATCACAGGACCGATTAGTCACAGTGGGGAGGGGGGGAGAGGTTTAGCAGTTGACAAGGATAAAGGCCAGTGTAAAAAAAGGTATCGCTTTGGAATGCAGCAAATCCTGCTGCCATGACAGGATGCTGACACATATACACACACAACCACACTCATCCATTTGCTGAGACACACACTCAGGCTTTTGCTGAGACACACACACACACACACACACACACACACACACACACACACACACACACACACACACACACACACACACACACACACACAGTTGCCAGTGGTGGGATCAGAACTCCTGCCTATCTAATGTTCACGATTACAGTACTACGCAGTTAGGAGATGCACCACAGAGATTACACATTTCAAGGCAGTCGGACTGCCCTTCTACAACTGAGGACAACACCAGGGAGACTGACAGTCATGAAGTACATAGCTGTAGACCTGTGTGTTTAAAGTAGGTATCCATTACAACCTGTATGCACAAACAAGATACATCATCCACAGGTAGGCCTGAGAGGTATAGTTGTAGCACAACAGGAACCTGAATCGGAGTACGGCCATCTGTGGAATGGACAACTAGTATCACTATTTAGGGCTACAGTGGGCATTCTCATACACTTAGTAGCACAGGGCCATCTGGGAGACACTATGACTACAACTACACAAGGTTATACTGGGCATGCTCATACACATGCTCATACACTTAGTAACAAAGGGCTTGTTGAATGCACTGACTCAAATTACACAAGGTGGCAGTGGGTGCTCTCATACACTTAGTAGCACAGGGCTGTTTGGGATGCTCTCTGATTCTAAACACTGAAAGCCACAGTGTGCATGTTCAAACACTTGCATGTACTGCACACATTGTAATGGACTCCTGTTGTAAACACACAGGTTAACAGCTAGGTACATCTTACCTGTCAGTATATATCCACATCATACTGGTTTACTACCTGATACCTGTATGTGGCCTGTAAATGATATATCTGTGTCTGTGCTGTGTGATACACATGCATACATGTACATGATGTACTGACATATATATGTTACGTATACACATTCATACATGTGTGGATGTGACAGTCAATACATTACCTGGGTCGCACAGGTGGATGCTACCTACAGCATGTGTCACACACCTTGCTGCCCTGAAAGGCATACATTGATAGCATGTTTTGGACAGTGGCATTATATGTGGAACAGTGGCATGTGCAAGTATAATGTGTGAGCCACCTTGTGTAATGGTACTGAGGTGCAGGTGACAAGATGACCTCTCCCAGCTGTGGTAGTAGTTGTCATTATTACCAGGACCTCTACCCTAAGTCTATCTCCCATTGGTCATATACACAAGTTCAGCCACTATCCGTCACCTTACATGGGGCATTTGCTACCAAGCACATGATTGCCACGTGCAGTGATGTCATGGTACGGGTGGCAACTGCTAGACCAGAACAATGAGCCAATATACTGCTGTTATTATGAGGTTGTCCAGTGTCTGTCATTCTGGCCTGTCATGACTGTACGACGAGCCTTCAACACAGAGCAAATGCATCCATGTTACACGTGTGTGTGGATAATACCTAAGTCGCATTTACCCATATAATCACATTCCAAGGCAAATGTCCTACACACAGAAGTAACACCTGACACCTACATGACAATTGCATTGGATGCCTATGCTAACCCATGCTAGATGTGTGGCTTTAGTAATCCATTAGTTCAATGTAGAACCTACAACGGGGAATACCGACATCTGTACAGTGAGGAACACCTGGCTGAAGGCTCTGTAGTGCACAATTGCACTATCACCATATAACTCTGATTCAGACTTGTGGGCCATAACAGTGGTATGGACCATACCAGGTGGTGGTGTACACATATTCATAAAGGCTACTCACATGAACGGACCACTACTCCAACATAACGCATTACAGATGAGTCAGGTACAGGTGACAGTGGCAAGTGCAGCATCCTAGGTTGTATCGACATATACATCCACCACCTTGTTCCCAGACTACCAACACACATCCATATATGGTATGACATAGTATGGTAGACCACCAGATAACCCTCAATTGGTGGACTGTACCTAGGCGTGCATCAACTGTGCAATGTACCCATGTACAGACAAAGCTGCATAATGTGTTATGCAATGCAATAATACCACTGTTTGTAACCTGCTCAGTTCTACACATACCTGGGCCCCTCGGATGTTGTCAGCATTAACACAGTCAACTGTTGCTGTACATCAGTAACCAACACCCTCATGGTTAGATATTACCTAACCATTCCTGCCCTGGATATGTACATCCCACACTCATACAACATATACCACATTACCATAGCTTTCATTTACCTTTCTACATACAGATGGCTACAGCCATTACACACATGCACATGGCAAATAGCATGCTAACAGTACATAAGGTTTGCTATCTATGTTGACAAAGGTAATATCCCCTCTCTACTGGTCACCCATGACACCTATCATATCATACAACACCCCATGTGGCATGCATATCTCTAGAAATGTCCACCTAATGCAATGCCTACAAACATACCCAAATAATAGGACCATAGGACCTACACAAGGACTGTATTGACAGACTCAGGGAAATCCAGCTCTGCACTGTATGTTCCTGAGTAGTCACAGGTGATATGTTCATGACATGTACAGCCATGTGTAGCCACAGCTCCTACATATACCCCATGTCAACAATTGCAAGTCATGCATGCTGTGTGCTGTCTGGACATTAGTCTTAGTACCACGATAGACACTACATGCTGGGGTGAGATGTTTACAAGCCACAGATGCTCAGCTGTGTTTCACACATGGCATGGGGAAGGTGTGGAATGTTTCCTCTTGACCTGCTAGTGCACATACTGATGTGGACTGCATATGTGTATATGTATTGCTGTTTGTGTAGATTTCATGTGTGTGCAGTGTCTGATGTCTGAAGGTGACTGTTGTCTTAGTACATCATGCTGTTGCAATACAGCCTCAACATTGCCAACTGTATATGGTGATATGATGTAAGTACAGTAAGCCATACATGAGGTATGGACGGATGTTTGGACATGACTATTAAGTGGTGGGGCTTCTTTGCAGATGAATGATTACTGAGGACAACTCACGGGTGTGTTACAACCAGGCCTACAATAACCTGTGTACCTGCTGTGTACCTGCTAAGGTCAGGTTTGTTAATTGAAGGGGAAAACAGACAATGTAGAATGCTGTAAGGGTGACACCAAAGGCAAACCCTATGACACCTGTAACAGTAATGCTTCCCCTGTGCATATATTGTGCATATATCAGCACCGTTGTCATAGGAAACAGTCAGTAAGCATTGTACCGGATGTGATAGTGCTGTACTGCTGTAGTACCTATCATGAGATGGCCATGTGTTTGATTCACAGTACTGGCATGTGTGGGTGTGTGTCCATATATGTCACGTATGGTTGGGAATACATCCCACATGTTATCACTGTCCTGAACACTGTTGGAGACACTGGTACAGAGTGAAGTGTAGAAAGAAAGCCATAGGCATGTGGTTGAACCACACACATGTAAAGTGTCTGTATGTGTGTTACATAGATGTATATCTTTGTGAATGCCAGTGTGTGTGTGTGTGTGTGTGTGTGTGTGTGTGTGTGTGTGTGTGTGTGTGTGTGTGTGTGTGTGTGTATGGCTTGCCGGTACCTGGAGTAAGGCTGTATGTTACCATAGTGGAATGTTAATGCCCCTTCCCTCCATCCACTCAAAGCAGTGTAGCATGCCTGTTGATAACATCAATCGTAGACAGGCATACAAACCGCCTGTTAACATGTATGCCCTAGGGTGTGACCTGTTGTTACATAGCCTACTGATGGATCCCCCTCCCCACATATACTCACTGCACTTTAGTATCCCTGTCAATGTCCTCGATCTTAGGACATTCCAACTACCTGAACATGTGTAATCTCTGCGACGTGTCTTGTAATTGTGTAGTACTATAATGATGATATGCACATAGGCAGGGGTTGACATTCGAACACTGGTAACTGTGTGTATGTGTCTGTCAAAAGATTTTGTACTCTTAACATATACTGGAAGAATCACGCAGATAAAAATAAGCAAAAAGGTTTATTTTACATGCATGTTGACATGCTACAAAGTTCATGGTATGTCAGCAGTCTAATTTCTGTACACTTCACATGGGTTTTTATACCCTTCTCTGCACGTACACAGTAGCAGGTTACTAGACAAGGAATTTCAGTCAAGGCTATAAATTCACATACTGGAGCCTTAGATGGTCAGAGGTCAGTCACAAGATAAGCTTGTGCCTGGACCAAGGTAACATCTGTGCATTCCTCTTTGGTCAGCAAATTCTTTACAAGAAAAACAGCTTATTTTAACTTGCTTCTTTGCACGCAATGCAATTTCACATTTTAACCCTTACTATACATGATACAAAGATGTTGAACACAAAGATTCTTACTACATTTCCCGCGTTACAACACTTTGTATCATAAGTAATACATTTTATTCATACAGTTTTTCATGACTCGTGTTCTGTATATTCAGAATAATAAGCTTTAGTTGCATTGGCAGACAATACACTTGATATTATCATTCGGATGCAAGGAATGCAACAACAACCCAACAGTAGGAATATAATGGCACCAACACATATAGCAATTAAGACATTCATAAGTACTGTTCCCCAATTTCCAAACCAATTTTGGAAAAAGTCAGTTAATGGATTCTGTCCTGGTTTTGTAAGTTCAGAAACTTGTTGTAGGATCTCCAGATGGCTGTTAATGTCATATTCGTTGTCTGTAATGAACGGACAACACTCGCAAGTACCTCCTTTCGCCGCTAGGGGGAAGTCGAGCGCCATACGATTCTGCAATATTACAGTCCTCATTGCAGTTAACTCATCCGTCACCAATTCTAGCGCAGAAAAAGTTGCATTGCTCAGGGTTTTTAACAGTTTTCTGAGCTCCCAAATGGATTTTACTGTCCCATACACTGGAAGAATACCAGCCCAGGAAATAACATCATCGCCCAAGTCCATGTGTGATAGCCCCTTGCTGCTACTATCGGCCAAATCGTGTTGATAGATCCAGGATGCATCAACTTTACCTACAGGATTAACAGGTTTATTAACAGCACGTACATTTTGTATTTTACCTTGGGGAAAAGAAAATGTATGTCTTATAGCTGGTGCTAAATAACCCAAAAAGCAACTGCCTGACCAATTTCTCGGTAACCATTTGTATGCTTTTTTACCACAGATAAAATAACAATTATTTACTTTAAGTGTAATATTGACTGGAACAGAGTGATTTCCTTTGTCTTGCAGCCCTTTAAACAAAAGATCATACACAGATAACATTTTTTCAAAGAAACTTGTGCCATTAATAAGCCCTGTACTATTAACAAGCACTCTTATAGGCTTGAAACTCGTTGCACAGTGCCCATCTATTGTACAGTTATGAATTATTGTTACATTACACTGACTCCATCCAACCTTAATCTTGCCAAATCTTTGAAAACATACAGTTCCATTCTGGCGACCCATGAGGGGTAATGCTATTTTGTCCTTTAAGGCTACGTTTGAAGTTTCAAATAGTAAATTAGTCCATGTATCATTTGCCCCCAAAGGGACTGTACCTAACATTAGACCACCATGTACAGTAGGGATAGCTGTGCATATCCAACAATTTGAAACATTAAAAGATAGAGCATATGCATCATCTCTCTTTACTTGGCTAGTCTTGTTTGACAATAAAAACGACCAAAACAGAAAAGTAGCAATCACACTTATTAACAACAAAATTATTTTGGAATGCTTTTGTGGGAAGGGCTGCTCCCTTCCAGTATTTCTCTGCATTGCTACGATAGTCAGATATTCATACAAAACAAAACTACTACCAATCAGTGTTCCTCAGGGGAACTCAAGTTTTGTCCAGTTCAAACTATTTTACCAGTTTACAATGTGTTAAATGGATCCACGATGTTCATTCTTTTATTCGGACTGCTGCGGGTGTTGCAATCAATACCTGGTATGGGCCTTCCCACTTGGGGGAGACCCACGTCTTCCTCTTGACAATTTTAACCCAAACCCAGTTCCCGGGTTTCACTTCCAGGATCCTGTTGTTCTTCTAATCTGAAAAGCAATCATTCGTTAAAGAAGTGTTAGTTCTGGTCAGCAATTTCCTCATGTAATCTGCTATCTCTTCACCCCCCTCACATTCCGCAGGCAAAAGAGTTTGCCACTGCGGGATGTAATAAGGTCTCCCGTATAATAGTTCAAATGGTGTGACCCCTTTTGAGGTGGGAGTGGTACGCATGGACAGGAGTGCCAGAGGTAAGCAGTTTATCCAAGACTGATGTGTCTCGGCCATGAGTTTACGTAACTTGCCTTTGAGAATGCCATTATGGCGTTCAACCAACCCGGCTGACTGTGGGTGGTAGGCACAATGATGTTTTAACTCGATCTGAAAAACGACGGCCAGCCACGGGAATAACTTGGTTTACTAAATGTGTGCCATTATCAGAATAGATGCGTGTGGGTAGCCCAAAATGAGGGATAATGTTATTTGTAAGGGCCTTGGCTACCGACAGTGCATCTGGGTGTGCTACCGGAAAAGCTTCAACCCATTTTGTAAAAGCGTCAATAATGACTAACACAAATCGCTTCTGTTGAACAGGAGTTAGTTCAATAAAATTCATGCAGATTGTGTGAAATGGATACGGAGGCAGCGGAAAAGCTGCTGGGGTGATCCGCACCCAACCACCATTGTATTGTGCACAAAGCAGGCACGATAAACAAAATCGTTTAGCGTATGCTATAAAGCCCTCGGTCCAGAAAATTTGCTGGATCATTTGAACCATAGCAGCAGGGCCCAGATGAGATGGGCCATGCGTCACTAATGAGGCATACCTAAAAAGGTTTGTTGGCAAGACATACTTATCATTTGGACCTACAAAAACTCCCTGCTTTTGAATAGCCCCATATTTAACCCATCGCTGTTTTTCCCGAACTGTACTAAGTTCCTGCATTACCTGTAAAGTTTGTAGATCAAATTTATCTGTAGGGTGAAGTTCCTTTTGTGTGGTCTCGAGTGCAAAGGTAAAGGTTAAGGCTACACTTTTTGCAGCTTTGTTAGTCAGTGCATTTCCAAGTAGTACTGGATCCTTGGCATTCGTGTGCGCTGCGCACTTGCAGATGGCCAGTCCCCGTGCCAGTTGGACAGCTTGTAAGAGGCTAAGGATTAAATCCTTGTGGGTTATTTCCTTTCCTGAGGCCGTAACCATTCCCCTATTTTTCCATTGCTGTGCAAAGACATGGACCGTGGAAAAAGCATACTGACTATCTGTGTAGATAGTAACTGCCTTATCCTTGGAAATGGTGCATGCTCTGGACAAAGCAATCAATTCGGCCGCCTGTGTGGACAGGTTCCTGGGGAAGGATCTTGCCTCTAGTACCGTAGTCTCAGTAGTGACTGCATAACCCAGTTGTGTAATGCCTGCCTCATTTTTACATGCTGACCCATCTACAAACAGGGTCCAATCTGAATTTGCCAAAGGTTGGTCCTTAAGGTCTGGTCTTGGTAAGACATTAGAGTGTATCAAATCTAAACACTCGTGAGGGGCACCATCATCAGCTGTAGGTAACAGCGTGGCTGGATTAAGAGTGGTGCATTGCTCAATGGTCATGTGTGGTTGTGATAGTAACGTTGTCATGCAGGATAAGTGTCTGCTAGGAGAAAGAAAGGTAACTTTATCCTGTAGTAGTATTACCGCGACAAAGTGTGGTACTCATAAGGTAAGGTCATGAAACAAAACTAGGGTCGCAGACGCTTGCACAGCCTGTGCGGCTGCGACTACTGCTTGTACACAGTGTGGCAAAGATCGTGCCATTGTGTCTAATTTACTGGAATAAAAAGCTAATGGTCTCAACTTATCTCCATAGGTTTGCAACTGAACCGATGTCATAAAGCCCTGCTTACAATCTACTGTCTGAACAAAGGGTTTTGTATAGTCAGGGAAGCTAAGTGTTGCAGATCCTGCTATCAATTGCTTTACCCTAGTAAATTCCTGTATTGCCTTATCCGTCCATTGCAGCGCGTCATGTGCTGCCATGGGAAGTGCAAAAATAAGTTCCAAACGTGGACTTACTTCCTCTGCATAGTTGGGAATCCAACTACGACAAAAATTTGTTATTTCTAAAAATGACATCATTTCTTTTTTTTGTGCTGGGCATTGGTGCCTGCAAAATGGCTTATTTTCTACAGTTATCTAGTTGTCTACCAGCAATTGAAATGGTATAGCCTAGATACCGTACTTTAGTTTTACAAAATTGTAATTTAGATTTATTTACCTTATGTCCCTCTTTTGCCAAAAAATGCAATAACCGAATAGTTTTGGACTCACATACAGCCTCCGTGGATGCAGCCAGTAAGATATCGTCCACGTACAATAGTAGATGACAGCCATGCTCTGGTTGAAACTGTGCCAGGTTTGTCGACATTTCTTGCGAAAAGATTGTAGGGCTTTCACAATATCCCTGTGGCAGTCGTGTGTATGTGTACCGCTTGCTCATAAACGTAAAGGCGAACCAAAACCTACTATCTTCCTGTAGGGGAATAGAAAAGAATGCATTACTAATGTCAATAACAGAAAAATACTTATCCGTGGGAAGGATATTATTTAACAAAACAGATGGATCTGGGACCACAGGAGCCCTTGGCACTACAGCAGCATTTACAGCCTGCAGATCCTGTACCATTCTCCATGTCCCGTCCGGTTTCCTTACTGGGAACAAGGGTGTGTTACACGGTGAATCTGTACATGGAATTAAAACCCCAGCTCTCAGTAGAGCCGTGATCACTGGAAAAATGCCTTCTTCTGCCTTTTTACTTAATGGATACTGACGCTTATGAGATCTAAAATCGGATTTTGGAGTTATTTTAACCTGTCCTGCTGTTTTCATTAGCCCAATGTCGTGCTGTCCTAGGTACCATAAAGATTTTGGTACTGACTGTAGTTTTAATTCTTCTTGTGGGGTCAGAAAGCATAGTCAGGATGGCATGCCTCCTGTTGGTGTTAACCGATCTTCTCGAAGATGTACCGTTGGTCTGGCCTGGGTCACCCAATTTAACTTCTGTACCTGAACCCCCTTACCTGCCAGCTGTTCCAGTGTCATCTTTGACCAATCGGTAACCTTTTTCCCAACTACATACCATGCCGTTTGTTCTTCCCTAGTCACAGATACATGTGGGATTGAGGCATTTTGAAAAAGCTGTTGCATGTCTCTTGTGGGACTACAAGTAACTGCAGAGTTCCCTGCCCTGTCCCAATAAAGATTTTGTAATAGGATCCTGGTCACCTTGTGTTTAAAAAATTGTTCCTCATACTTGGGATCAGGTCCCACATTTTTCCTGTAATACATTGTACAGTGTAGTTGTTTGGCAGCCTCTGGTAACTGAATAGCCGTACTATATTTGCTCAAAGCTAGGTTAATTAACTCATTGGCCACGCTTTGTGGTCCTGTTTCAATAAGATCATTACTATACCAGTAATGTAAATCCCCTTGCCCTACCTGCAACATTTCACCCTGAATTTCCATACTCTTAGCCAAGATTCCTGATGCAGTTGGTACTGCTGCTATTCTAAAAACATGCATCAAATCCCTTCCTAATAAGTTAACAGGGCAAATCCGAGAGACAATCACCCGAAATCTAATAGTTTGATTAGTTACAGGGTCCGTAAACCATAAAGGTTTAGACAAAGGTTCCTTATAAATGCGTCTGTCGGCTGCTTTGACTAATACATAGTCATCAGTAGTCACATTGGACGGCACTGCAGTGTGTTTTAATTAGGTCCTAGAAACCCCTGAGTCACATGGAAATTCTACATCCCTCCCTTCAACCTGTAATATGATTACCGGTTGCACTTCTAACTGCATAGTCGTAGCTAGAGCTGTCAGGCTAACAACCTGATATTCACCTTTTTCTGAAAAATAAAGGTTATCTCATGTTCTCATCCTGCACATTCCCTTTTACCTTCTTTATTCACATCCTCAAAATCATCCTCATTTTGTATTACTGATTCTTGCCAGTCGACCTCAGCACCTGGGTCCGGTTCGTCCGTGCTGCCATCATATAGTCATGCTGAACTATGATCTGGAGCATCAGCGGATTTCCCGGGATTCTGGCAATCTCTTGCGAAATGCCCCTTCTTACTGCATTTAAAACATTCCCCCCTCTTTTGTCTGCCTTCGTAATCTTCAAAATGTTCTACATTCCCTCTCCCAGTGCCTCTACCCCGTCCCCTTTCTCTACCTCTGTTGGATGGAGCTTACATTAACATAAGTGTTCCATCCTCGCTCACCGTAAAGGTTTGAGCCTGTTTTCTTTTCTTTTCCTCAAGATATTTTTCTGCATGTAAGGGGATATGAGTCTGTGGACAGGGTATGTACTTTAGCTTCTTTTTGTTTTTACTCTGATTTGTCTATACTACGGTTACGTAGTTCCAGAGTCTCCTCTGCTTGTTTTTTGTAAAACTACGGAGGGTATTTTTCCCTGCTTCTCTGCCTCCTGTAAAACTATGGAGGACACCTTTTCTTGATTTTCTGCTTCTTTTTTTTTTGATACTGGGGTGGACCGACCATTTCTTTAGGGACTTCTGGATACAAGGGTGGGGCTGTCGGTTTACGACAGACAACAGATGTCTCGTCATCTTCTTTATGGACAAAAAATGCACCTTTTTGCACTCGAGCCACCACTTTCCTTATTCAAAAATTGTTCCCTATGCCTCTTATTAGCTTCTTTTATTTAAGCAGCCCTTACTAGCACAACAACTGCTTCCTATTCCCATTTTTCTTATTTAAAAGAAAAACTGTTTCCTTTTCCTGAGATCTCTACCGGTCTTTTGTAAAATTTAAACAAAAGAAATTCCTTTATGACTTGTCCCTTAAAAAAAAGTACTTTTATAAATGTAAATGCTTACCTTACTGCGGATCTTCCGCCCCGTTCGTCACCGTGCCACGGATCGAATCTAAGAGTGACTGGCCTCTACTTACGACTTCTTTGTCGGAGGTCTTTCTGTTCAAGGGAGCCCGAGATTCATGCTCCCCTCCTGTTCAGGTTTTTCAGTCCCTCTTATGCGATTCGTACCGTGAAGAGGTGGCCCCACGTTCTTGGCCGCCAGAAATGTCAAAAGATTTTGTACTCTTAACATATACTGGAAGAATCACGCAGATAAAAATAAGCAAAAAGGTTTATTTTACATGCATGGAGACATGCTACAAAGTACATGGTATGTCATCAGTCTAATTTCTGTACACTTCACATGGGTTTTTATACCCTTCTCTGCATGTACACAGTAGCTGGTTACTAGACAAGGAATTTCAGTCAAGGCTATAAATTCACATACTGGAGCCTTAGATGGTCAGAGGTCAGTCACAAGATAAGCTTGTGCCTGGACCAAGGTAACATCTGTGCATTCCTCTTTGGTCAGCAAATTCTTTACAAGAAAAACAGCTTACTTTAACTTGCTTCTTTGCACGCAATGCAATTTCACATTTTAACCCTTACTATACATGATACAAAGATGTTGAACACAAAGATTCTTACTACAGTGTCAGAGTGTGTGTCACTGTGTCTGGACTCCCTGAGTGTGTGGGTGTGTCTGTGTTTGCATACTGTCAAGGCAGTGGGAATTACTGCTTCCCAATGTGATGCCACTATTTCTACCGGCCTTTACCATTGTTATTCAGCATACAACACTTTTACCCACTCCGCGCTCCAGGTAACTATACGTGTGATGTCACCCACTATGGATGTGACGGCTCTGAACACAGTAACTTACTACACAGCTATCATGCACTTGGATCATTAGAACATTAAACAAAATTAAAACATGGGAGAATATAACTGTGATGTGGAAGATACAAAGTGCCTGCAGGTATTGTCATACTGACCTGTGGGTAGTCAACATGTACATATGGGACTCTTACATACACCAACATCCCACGGCACATGCAAGTACGCCTGAAAAAGGAAGGCAGAACATCAGGATCAACATGCTGTTAGTGTTGCTATACATGATACATGCTGTCAAACGTACAAAATGCATTCCAAAATTGCAATACATGTTATGCCTGCTGCCTGCCAACACTACTCAACAATATTATCCTACAAATGTCTACCTAGTATGTTCACTCTGTGCACCCAGACCATATGAACATGTCCCTGCACCGATGGTGTGGATGACAGGGATGCAACACAGGCATCATCATATGCACAGGGTGATAATGTTTGCCAGAGGTCTAGGCTGTGCCATTGGATGACATCATGCATCTGTGTTAGGGTCTGTGATATCATTGGGCGTTTGTGGATGTTATGCCTGTGTGTGTTGAGGTGCAGTACATTTGTTTCCAGTGTGTGTGTATGCATGCACACAGGTCTGGCATGAGGCTGGCCTACACAGGGGTAATATTGACAGCTGCAGACTGTACAAGTCAGGTGTCACAGTTCACAGTGTCCGGCCATGGCCATGTGACCTGCGCCTGATAGGGGTTGAACGGGCACTACCAGGCAGAGGTCCAGATTGGGTACCGTCTGATGACACATGTCCACTGGAATTGTGCCCCTCTTGGGACTGTCCCGGACCACATGCACGTGGCCTGCTGCATCCTGGTGTGGAGTGCACAGCACCAGCAGCACTGCTGCTGCTACCACCACTATGGGAGGGGGCATGTGCAGTAGCATGTTCATGTAGACCTTCAACAGGTGATGTAGCTGGCCTACCTGCTTGATGCCTCACTCCCACCAGAGTTTTCAGCACAGACATTCCACGCTCGAGGATTGACATGCCACTGTCAAGGACTCCCACTATGTCACCCAATTGTCTATCCATAACATCTGCATGATGATGGTGAGCATTTGCAAGTGCCTGGATGTTGTTGGTTAATGCACAGACAACAGCCCTCTGAAGCCATAGACTGTCTCTGTTGTGCTGTTCAGCACATGCCTGTGCCTCCATTACAGCCTGAAACATGCATCGGGTGACACCAGCTTATGTGCTTCATCCTGCAGTGGCATGTTGGGCAGTGGTCCTTCTATGAGCAGCACTGGGCACATGACTGTGTGGGACATCACCTGTCTGTTGACTGGGAGTGTGGTGCGCAGGCACACCTTCCATAGTCACCACACTTCCCTGTTCCATGCTAAAACCCGCCAACTGTCCTTCCTCTATGGCCGGTGGTGATAGGGTATGTGCAGGCAGGGAACTGTGTGTGAGGATGAGGGAGAGACTGGTAGAATGGCAACCAATGGCACAGATTCAGCCTCTGACAACCCTGCCTGTGCCTCATACTATCATCACTGCTAGAATCTGTAGTGACACTAACATCAGATGGACCGCAGGAGGGCAACACACCTACATCGACACCTGTGAGGGGAAGACAAGAACTGTACATTCCAAGTTATACCAGACACACACACACACACACACACACACACACACACACACACACACACACACACACACACACAGAGTAAAACACATAGAGCACACAAACAGACACAGAGACACACAGAGACACATAGACACACACAGACACACAGAGACACACACGCTACATGCATATGATATGGTGGATGGCATTCAGTATAGACAATTATAGTTTCAGCTTAGCCAATTATAGTGGTAATCATACATCCCTGAGTTGCACACAAAAGCATGCATGTGGTATAGCAGACTGCATGCACCTTACATAATTATAGTGGTGGTTAGCATACATACCTATATTGCACCCTTTGTGTTAGTAGCCTATGCCCCATACCTGCAACACAATGCATGCACTTTGCACCATTACACTGGACTGCTGTGGTGTGTGCAACATACACCAAATGTTAATGGACCATCGCTGACCTTTGTACATCTGCCACTGATGCTTTGTGTTGGCCACTGCCCCTATGTGTGAGGACATGAGCAGTAGGGTATGTCAACTGCATACTATGTTTGCCTGAGCCATAGCTTGCATATCTCCCCCAAAGCAGTGCATGTCTGTTCAACATTATTCCGCCTACCCCTGAGCTGAGTGTAGACATTGTGCATGTGGTTGTACACACATGTTTGACATGGCTGTCCCTACTTTGCATTGGTGCCACAGACCAGCACAGGTGTACAGTACACCAGCCTGCTGTGTGGCGTATGACCTTGCCAATCACATGTAGTATGACATGTCTTCTGCTGACGTGTTGAATGACATGCATACATGTGTAACACAATGGTGTCCTTTCCAATCTACAGTACGGTAATGGTGTCCCAGTGCAGGTATGTGTTATACTAACATGGGCCTTCAGCTGATGCAATGTTGTCTGTCCACCCTACATATATGCAGGGACATACTGCACATTGAGCTGATGTGCATAGCTGTTGCAGGGCATCATGTGGCTTCCCATTTGCTATACAGTGTGAGCTACTGGCATGGTTCATAGCCATGACTGTGTTCACATACATTACATATCTAATGTTGAATGTGACCCGCATCACCGAGGTGTATACACAATAAACCCTAATGTCAAATGTGTGACACAGGTCACAGTAGGGTATAAGGATGACACCCCTGCACATCTGCAAGCATATTACTGATACCTGCCAACTATGCCCACACATGGCTAACATACAAGTTCTCTATGTCCCACATGCCATCTGTGTACCTCACACACATGAGGAGCAGGAATGACAGTGATGTCTGACACCAGCAAGGTGAATCTACTGTATCTGTGGCAGGATGTGGATTTATGTGGATTTTGTGCAACACATGTATGTATTTGGATACTGTATAGGTGTATGCTTCCATTTCGTGACACACTCCAGATGTTCAGGACATGTTATGTGGTGGTTTCATGTTATGCCTACACAAGCTGTGCACAGGCCTGTCTGCTGTTTAGTGTTTCACATCTGCAATAGCAACATTACACCAAGGCCATAGTTGTATTGTGTCGAGCCAATGTACAACAGGGTGTAGACACATGTACATCACTTCTACTGTGTGCTTTGCTTCATGTCTCTGGCCATCCTCCATGGCCATGTGTACACATGTGCAGTCCAATGGTTGTGACGGCCATCGTCTTTCACATGTCAGTGTTATCCCATATGACATACACCCATAGATGTCATATGCTCCACTGAGGACAGGGTTATGCAGACAAAGGGTGGTTTGTATGGGATGTGAGACTTGTTTCGCGGGATAGTTGACCAGTGTTGCAGTCAGCCCACTACATGTCATGGACATGTCTGATAGCACGAGACAGTGTGTGACATTCATAGCAAGGGTATACTCCACAAGGGTGTATCCTGTGGGCCGGCCATACTCCAGCTCCAACATATTAAGTGTGTGTGCACACATATGCTCTCTGTACAGTACTGTTCATATTCCCAACATGTGTAATGCTGATATGTAGTACCTGTCCCTACAGTGGAACACACCTCCACCATTGTATTCACTGTTGTCCACATGTCTGGCAATGACAGTTTGGAAGGTTTAGTGTAGGTGTTTCAAATAGTCTACAATTGTTTCACATAGGCAAACAGTGTGATGCATTGCAGGTCTGACCAGTGTCCATTACCAGGACCACCATACATTATGTGTACGTGTGTTATGGCAGATAGCATGCAATTAATATGTTCCGTGAAGTATCAAGCCTGGTAAATAATAACAATCTCACCTGACACAGGCTGCTGTCACTGCAAAACATCAGAGGTACCTAAACAGGGGTGTCACAGCAGTAAGATTATCCACACCTGTGCGGTAGCTACAGGGTACAATGTCTGTGTTAGCACATAAGCCAGTACAATACACTATACTATGGAATATGCACATCTGTGCATACATAGACTAGCAGACTATAGTATGTGGCATGTGTGCATACATGCCTTGCATATGATGTTACATTACATATTGTACAGTAACACATGTAACTATGTGATATATGGTTGTGTTTTATGTGCAGTAGTGACTTACCAGTCAACTCCAGGCTTGGTGGTTGAGAGACACCAACCTCCACAATAACAGCTAACACTTGTGGATGGAGGCCTGCAGGTGTCCCCAGGTTGGCCAGTTGCTCCTCGGTACGTGTGAGTGGGGGCTGGGTGAGTGCCCCCCCCACTTGTTGCACCTTGTTCCCTGGGGATTGCATTGGCACGCTGTTTCGCCCATCTTATCTGGTCAGTGCAGTGTCTGTGCACCTGCTGATAGATGCGATTGTGACCACCAACATCATTTACCATCCTGCATAGTTCCGCCCACAGGGCATCCCACTGCTGTGCTTCCTGTAGTATATGGTTGAAGAGCACCATGTAGTTGTCTAAGAGGTATGGGACGAGGACCTCATCCTCCAAGAGGCTGTATGGCGGCAGGCAGGTACTGGGCACACCTGGAAGACATAACGATGGAGACAGGTCACAGTAACTCACAGAGAAGTACAGCAGTACAGCTGAGCATACATGTGTATCACATTTATTAAGTTTATAAATACGTCTTTGTAGATCTACATGACACTAACACCACTGACATGTATAAGTCACACACATTTGACACCTACTGGTGATGTGATGCTATTGCCTTATATGTATGTGTCATGTGATGACATTGCTCATACACCATGTGGATGTTGTCTTAAGGTGGGCATGTCTGTTTGCCTGTAATGGTGTCTTTACCTATCAGCACATGCCTGGATGTGTTCACATTAATGCAATCAACCTTAATGCTGTGTATATGCCACATATATAGGCATACATAGTTGTTAGGGACATGACCTGTGACCCTGCAGACTTGCAAGCATGTAAGTGTTTTGCCATATACATCTACATGGCACTGTACAGCTATGTAGCATCCTGCCATGTATTGCCTGTGTTGTGCATATGTAACACATGGGACAATAGCTAGCCTGATGGTATTCGCAGGGTTGGGTATCAACTATGACATGTATGGTCATAGTGATGTGGTAGGCTATATGCCCTGGTCCATTTATGTGCCTAGGCAGACAGGTTACCTAGCTGTAGGCAACAGACAGGTAATATTCAGTGGCCAGTTCAAGCAGTGCCACAGAATAGATACACATGGTTACTGGCATGTTTGACATGCAGTCATCACACCATGTCACAGAGAGGGGTGATGTGTAGCTCCCCTGGACAGTGATGCATAGTATGGCAAGACTATGTTAAGTGTATGGGACAGGGATCTGTCAGGCATGTTGTGATCCTTGTACTAGACAGGTGGATGTCCATGACATATGAGTTTATTTGGGATCAGGATGTGTTAAGTGTAACATGTCCAACACCTGTGGGTTGGACATGGCTTGATTCAGGGTAGGCTGCATGCTACATAGTGCAGCTAGGGATTGTGAAGCCAGTGTAGGCCATGTAAACATGGGCATTAACCCTTAAAGGATATATGCGATCTATTATGGGCCACATGGGAGTTGAGTATGGCTGAGCAGTTCTCTTTATTCCTGGATGGCAACCTGTCATGATTAGGGGTGCCACATATGGCTACCTGTCTTTTTTGATGACGTAACTATCAAAGGGAAGTACTGTCCATCTGCATCTCATACACACATTATGTTGACTGCTGCCTAGGTGGTAGTTAATGGGTACAGGGTTTGTAACATAGGGAATGACAATGCAATACTTAGCTATCAGACTGTGGCCATACATCATGCACCACACATCTGACATACTATAGCCCTTCTGTATGTTGAACACAGCACACAATGAGTCGACTATTGCTCCTAGTTTATAGTCATTTGTGGACATCAATAGGCTGATGCATTCTGTGTTAGTCCATGTGGTATGGATACCAAAGAGGGGGTTGTACCAGGAATTACACCTGTATTACTGTAGCTGGCACTGGTTTGATGTGCGTGTATTTGGCAGGCACCCTCTATAGTGTAGGTTCTGCCAGCAGTCCAGTTGCCAAACACTCCTGTGACATAGGTATATTCATTGCTGGAACCTCTGTTCTGAGAGACTGCCTTCCAGACCATCTACAAATATACAGAGCTGAGTATATGTATTTAGGATATAGAGTTTGTTAATTGTTGCTTAGATCTCTGTTGAAACTGTTGTCTCCCTGTTCTGACAGACTGATCTGCCAATATACAGAGCTGAGTATATTGTTTTGGTTTTAGAGCTTGTACTGTTAGTTGTTACTTAGATCTCTGTTGAAACTGTTTTGTCCCACCCACTCTCCCTATTTTTGGTTTGTAGTTTAAATTTGGTGGCTTTTGCAGTTGCCCGGGCCACTGTAGATTTGATCTGGGACACTCCCCCAGCCCCATCTCTTTACCACATTCTACCTAATAAACACTTTCTGCACTTGCTTTTAGTCCTTTTTAATTTAATTGCATTTTTTTAAACTGTGTTTGGTCTAAAATTGCTACATACTCAAGTGTGCTAGCTTGCATTGCATGTGAATTGTTTTTACTACTGTTTTTGCTTCATTTATGTAAAAAAAAAACAAAATAAATGTAAGCCTGTTCCCTATCCTTTCCTGTAACTAGTGTTCCAAATACAGATTTGGTGTATCCAGGACTGTATGTAAGCTTCTGAGCCCCCCCTAGCCTTTCTGTGTTGGAGGGAAGCCTTCTAGCTTATCAGTGGGGGTGGTAAGCACTAGGTAACCTGTCTACCACATAAGGAGTGGTTCTGGCCCAGAAATTGTAATTATTGGCCATTTGGGCAATCTCTTCCATCTCTCTCAACTTTCTGATTTGAAAGCCTGCATTTGCACTTGTTTCTGTCCTGTAACTCATCTAGTGCAGATACAGATTCTTAGTTTTATTACTTAAATTAGCTTATTCATGCTCAGCACTTATTCAGAACTTGTAAGCACTAAATAAGCTACTAATTACTATAACACTCAATCTTCCTCATTGCCTAGAGGAAAACAATGTTTGTACTTACTTTTCTCACTTGCCGAGAGAAAAACAGCTCTTGTACTCACTTTTCTCACTTATCTAGAGGAAAATAGTTTTGTATTCAGGCATGTTCAAGGGTCAGCTCCCAGTGTTCTCTCCTGTCTATCTGATGAATCTGGCCATCTTGAGGCAATGTAGAAATTGTCTCATGTACACAGACGACCCTCTCCTCCTAACACCCAACACTACAACCTGTGAGAGATGCACTTTTCTAGCCAGACTGGAGGTAAAGCTCTCTCCAACCAAGACTGAACTTGACAGTCAAGATGAGAAGGTAAACATTTGCACCACACCACACTCATCACATAATCTCACTAAATCTACACCACCAAAATCAACACATAGTAACACAAAAAACATTTGCAGAGGCTCTCAATAATTATCTGTCTAAGCAACAGAGACCTCCAACGCAGACATGCAAGCAACCTCTATCCCTCAACACAATCCAAATGACACATAGCCCACAGATTCAGTGTGCCACTCAACCACAGCCAATAAGACAAAACAACGTACCCAACACACTAGTCATAGGTGACTCTATAGTCAGGCACACTGATGTCCCACTCACCAGGCTAAACAAGGAGAAGGTTACTGTCGGCTGTCTGTCGGGTGCCAGGATCCGCCACATAACCCACGCACTCAGGTCACTCCACAAAAAGTACAAATATGACTCTGTCATTGTCCATGTTGGGGTGAATGACCTGAGATGTACCTCCCCGGACTACATGAAAAGAGACATGGAAGAGCTCTCCAATCATGTAGCCCAGGCAGGTATGGCCCTAGCCCTGAGTAGCATTCTGCCATTGCCCCGAATGATACCGCAGTACAAGGACAAAATGATTGACTTCAACAATTGGCTAAGCTTCTGGTGTCATTCTAAGGGGATCCGGTATCTGTCTGCTTGGGATGACATGGTTGACAGACCATGATGCTTTGCCACAGATGGCCTGCACCTGTCATCCCTGGGATTCCAGATACTGGCTAAGGCTCTTGCTGCCCCTATAGTGCTTTTTTAGGCAAGGTTCAGATAACAAATTCACCACTGTAACAGGAACAAGCAAGCAGAAACTGAGGGTAATGCTACTTAATGCTAGAAGTCTAAATCTCAAAATGCACTCACTCGAGGCACTCCTTAAAATGGAGAACATCGATATCTGTGCAGTGACTGAGACCTGGTTCAAGGCTCCAGAGAGCACCCCTGCACTACCAGGCTATAACTCATACCACACTTTTCGGCCATGTAACCTGGACCGAAACACCAAAGGCAGAGGTGTGTCCATATTTATTAAGGATATCCGCACCTCTGGGCTAGTTGCTCAGCATAATGCATCCGAGATTATCCAAGTGCAACTAACTCTGGGCAAAACTGCAATCCAAATTGTAGCTTGCTACAGATCCCCCGCCATGCCCCAGGATTCCCACTCCTCTTTTCTTGATGTACTAGAAAATATTAGGGTTCAACCAAACACCCTAATAATGGGCGACTTCAACTACCCCACCATTAACTGGGAAAACTACTCATGTACCAACTCCTTAGCACAACACTTTCTGGAATTCATAAACTTCAATGCCCTGGATCAACTTATCCACACCCCCACCAGAGGCAACATAACCTAGACCTATTCATTACCAACATGAGTGACCGGTGTTCCACACCTGAAGTCAACTCCTCGTTGGTCCGATCCGACCATAAGCTAATCACCCTTGATATCCACATCCTGCCCCCACCCCCCATTAAGGAAACCATTGTAAAGAATTTCTCCAAAGCCAACTTCATGCTTCTTAAGATAGAAGTGGTGAACTTCATGACACCCATGCAGATGGAATATACAGTTACAACTGCTGAATCCTACACAAATGCACTCTATAAGCACTTACATGAGTGCATGGATCGTGCTAGCCCAAATAGAACCAAGATGCTATCTTCCAAAAAAGAAAGCCAATCTGGTGGTCCCCTGCCATAAACAAACTGTACAACAGAAGGAAGAAACTGTTGCAAAAGAGAGTAGAATCCCATGGGTGGAGGAGCTCCCTGGTCAGCCTCAGTAAGAAGCTGAGATCCCTTATAAGATCCTCCAAAGCTAGCTACAAAAACAAAATCGCCACTAATTCTAAGGACAACCACAAAGCATTCTATAGCTATGTCAAAAATCTCAATGGCAACACCCAGATCTCCTCTGAGTTACAGCACATAGGCACAAAAATTACAGAACCAACTGATATTGTCATCATCCTGGCAGATAGATTCAGTGCTAACTTTACTCCCCACCCCATAAAGGGCCCATATCTATACAGGGAGAATGCAGAGTCCCTGTAATCACAACTATGCAGGTAAAAGCTGCACTCTCTAAAGCTGAAAACACAGAATCCATGGGACTGGACAATATCCCAGGCTGCGTTTTACATGAACTTCAGAACAAACAGGCTCCCCACTTAAGCACCGTGTTCAATAATAGCCTCACATCAGGCTTTGTGCCCATTGAATGGTGCACAGCAACAGTTATCCCACTCCAGAAAGGGGGAGCCACCACTGATCCTGGGAACTATCGACCTATTAGCCTGACGAGCCTGGTCTGCAAGGCCATGAAACGTATCATCTTGGAACTCATAAACAAATACTTTGGTAACCTCCAAACTCTGGATCCCACCCAGTTTGGGTTTGTGAAAGGCAGATCATGCCTCCTGAACCTGATCGACTTCTTTGAGGCAGTCACCAAAGCCATAGATGAGGGTAAGGTGGTTCACACAGCCTATCTTGACCCCGCCAAGGCTTTTGACACCATCCCCCATTCTGGAATTATAGCTAAACTCACTAAACTAGGTATAAATCCCTACGTCACAAGATGGGTTGCCAACTGGCTCACTGACAGAACCCACACTGTAAAAGTTGCAGACTCCAAATCTGACCTCAAAGCAGTGACAAGTGGAGTACCACAGGGTTCCATCCTGGGATTTCTCCTGTTTGGTATCTACTTCTCTGAAGTACAGGCTAACAGAGAAGGCCTCTGGCTAACGAAGATCACAGATGACTGCAAACTAGGGGCCATAGTCAAGTCCCCAAATGATGTGGACATCCTACAGAAGGGCCTCACTGAGACAGATGCCTGGTTGCAGAGCCATGGCCTCAAGCTCAATGCCAAACAGTGCAGTGTCATCCCCTTTGGTAAAAACTATGTACCCATGAACTACCACATAGGCAGCAATCTACTTAACACTGAATGTGCGATGAGACCTTGGGACCCAGGTGGACAGTAGTCTCTCCTTTGATAGTCACATCGCCACAGTAGTCAGGAAGTCCTTCTACGTGGCACACCTCATCATAAAAGGGTTCCCATCCAGGAAAAAAGAGGTAATTCTTCCCCTCTACTCAACACTCATTAGACCCATTATAGAGTACAACACCCCTTTTGGAATGTACCTCACAAGACATCTGCAGCAGCTGGAAAGGCCACATAAGTACCTCACAAATAGGATTACTGGCCTCAAACAAATGCCCACCACTGACCGCCTCAAAAAACTCCAACTTTACTCTGTAGCATATCGCCTACTCTGAGGTGATCTCTGCGTAACATATAAAGCTATGTCAAACCCTGAGCTGTTGGACATGCTACACCTAAAGAAATCCCAATCCCTCCGAGCTGCACACTCTAGGGACCTAAACCTTGTCACCACAATAAACAGGACATGCTGGAGGGCTAGATTCCTGTCCCAGAGACTTCCCGTACTCTGGAACAGGTTGCCCATCTATGTCAAGCAAAGTTCTTCATTAGCACTCTTCAAGAAAAATCATGATGAGTTGATGGGAAATAGGAAATACACCCCAGGGATCACTTCTGTGTCTCTGCTTGGCAGTGGTACAGGAAAATAACTTTCTTGGGTGGTGTAAGGCAGAGAACCTTGTTGGCTAGGCTTATGTAGGCCCTTGGGCGATAGCCTAGTACCTACCTATGAACCTATGAACCTAGTTTACTGAGTGTAACTGGAACACAGTATGGGTGATGGTGTCATATGACCTGGCAAGGTCATGATATGCAGTGTGAATCAACCCTACTGTCATCTACATCTGTACCGAGTACATCAATTACATTGACCACGGTTCATGGCCATACAGACCAGACTCAGCAGGGTAGTTGTGCACTATGTCCCATTATCAATGGTGTCTCCCCCTTTGTGGGGTGTGATAACTGTTGCTGTGCACCATTCCGTGTACACACAGCCTGACATGGAGCTATGATTGAACATGATGAGTATGTGGATATCTGAATGTTCTTACATTTGTGTAGGATACACCCTGGGATGGTGACAGGTCCCATGAAAGCTGTATGTATGGCATTAGAGAGTGCAGCTTGTACCTGCATAGTCATTTGTACAGAGGCCCTGTAGTGTACATGGATATATTACTAAGCGTACCTGTTGGGGGTGTGGGGGGGGTGGGAGTAGGTTTAGGTTCTCCAAGGCCCTATTAGGATGGGTGGGTGCTATAACTGTAGGTGCTGTACTTCCCATGCCATGGTGCTGTGCAGCATGGTAGGTCTTGTTGTTGCCATTACAATTAACGACACAGCTATAGAATGCTCTATGCTTGGCTTCATAATATGTGGCTGATTGGTTTCATGGTAGCTTTGAATGGTTTCATATGGTGTATCTGCATCTTACTGAGGCTGAACAGGGATCACCTACACTCATGTGTGTTCACTCTTGCAACAGTTACTACCTTCTGTGGTACAGTTTAAAACATGGTACCACCAGTTTGCCTACTTGTTTGTGTTGGGTTGACTCCTGGTCCTGTTTCAATGGCACAATCACTGCACATATGTGACTGCTTAGGTTTCATTTGTGTAGTATTCAGCATTTGCACATGCATTGTCCATCTGCATGGGTGCCATGGCACTCACTGCTCTGCTCTTAGGGAACATAACATTGGCATTGGAGACTAACTATGTGTAGCGTACTGTTAGCCCTGTTTGTGTGACTACTATGATCCAGGTCAGTGGGGTAGATGGAATCCAACATGCATTGAGCGCAGGTGTTGGTACATGAGAAGTCTTCACAGCTCTTAATGGAATAGTTGAGAGTAGCCAACAGTGTCATTCTGTCTCAGACCTATTCTTCCCCATTATAGCACATTATGGCAGTTGGGAAGTCTGCGGCCTGGTGGGTGATGTGTCTCAAGGTGCTTTTTGAATTCCACTGTGGCACATAGGTAGTTGCTCAGCATAATGCATCTGATGTTATGCAAATGCAATTAGCGTGGGGGTGTACATATCCTTTAGGAATATGGACGCACCTATGGCCCATGTGTTCCAATAAAGGATAATGGGCAAAAGGTGAGGTATGTGTTATTACATGGTCATGTAGGTGTGCTCTCCGGAGCATTGAAACATGTCTCAGCCACTGCACAGATACGTTCTCCATTTTAGGGATTGACATATGTGTGTCCATATAGTGTTTCTGACATATATCATTGCGTTGCGAGACCCGCAGTGTATTGCTTGGCTGTCCCTGTAACAGCAGTGGACCCTCACCTGAACCGTGCATGATGAAGGCACTATAGGGGAAGCATGAGCCCTAGGCTGTATCCAGATTCCCAGGGGTGACAGGTGCAGCCCATGTCTGGCAAAGCATCATGGTCTGTCAACCATATTATCCCAGGATGACTGATACTTGATACCCTGCGACATGCACCACTACACTACACAATTGTGGAATACAATTCTTTTGTCCCTGTATTGCAGTAGCATTCTGGCCAGTGGCAGAATGCTACCCAGGCCTTGGGACATACCTGCATGGCCTACAAGACCTGATATTTCCTACATGTGTTTCCATGCTGTCCAGGCTACTGCATCACAGGTCCTGCACAACAACATGGAATATGCCAGAACCATGTATATATTTCAATAGGTGTCTGAGTGTATGAGTATGTGGCTAATCATGTCAGACAGGCAGCGGACAGTATGTATGCTCTCGTATAGGTCGGTGTGTAACATAGTGCTAGGGTTTGCACTCACAAATGAGTACTGTTGGGCATGTTTCCAGTCATGTGTTCAGAGGTGTGGCACAATTATGCATACTGTGTCATACAGTTTGTGTATATTGGTGTCTGTCTCTTCCTGCTTGGGGGGGGTCAGTTGTTTGGACAGATACTTAGATACTTCTGTGAATGTGTGTGATTACCAGTAGTGCGTGTGGGTGTCCTTACTGTATTCTGGTAAGGGTATGTGTTGGTTGTGTTGATGAGCTGCACATGTTAACCTACACCTCATGACTGTCCAGTCCAGTCATGGCTGTAGACTGGGCTGCCATCCAGCTTACCCCTCTAGCTGTATCCCAGATAATGTGTGGCCATGGTGTTAGGTGGGTCTGGCAGTGTACATGGCATAGAGATTACATTCCCCCAGGATGGCCACATACACAAAGCTCACATTAGGAGACACCAGTAGCTAACAAGTGGACATGCCTGTATGAGCAGTCAGTACTACAAGTACCAAGTACTGTCTTTAGTTTACGTATTGCCTATGAAGATGTTATAGACAGTGATGCTCACACGTAATTATTTGTGTTATGGACATGACAACACTGTCT
Source organism: Protopterus annectens (assembly GCF_019279795.1). Taxonomy (NCBI): domain Eukaryota; kingdom Metazoa; phylum Chordata; order Ceratodontiformes; family Protopteridae; genus Protopterus; species Protopterus annectens. The sequence goes on from NC_056735.1 coordinate 834,685,226, forward strand.
GTTACGAAAACAGTGTAGCTACCCTTGGCAGTGAACCTCCTCTGAGGAGCACATCACATCCTGTTAATTGATTACAGATGATGCATGTGTCTACAGGTCTGTTTCCTTCTCTGGGTATATACTCACATATCCACCAGGACCATGAGCTCTGTTGGGCACAGACACCCACTCCCCAAACAGAGTCCTGTATCAATAGGCTCTGATGCCACTATCAACATCATCAGGATATAATCAGATAATGTGAGCCATCACCTATGATACGGTTATTACACATGGACAGCTGTCTCCTACATCTTACACACCTACTGCAGATGTTACACTGGAGTTAAAGCTGATGTGCAACCTGTCTCATTACCAGTGCTGTGCACTACCTTACATACAGTATGTGCAGGTGGCTGGTTGGGCTACACAAACCTGGTAGTTCAACCAGTGTGTCTGTACTCTCAATATCCACTGTATGTAGTTGTGCACATAGCCATTTGGCCAATTCCTGTAACAAGGGTCACTACACATTTGCATAACATGTACACATGCACAGCTGTTATTGCTTGCAAATGATAGTAGAGAGGTGGATATTACATGTGTTATGTGCATGGATAGTTACCTGGCTCTTCCAATTATCTTTGCTATCATGCTGCTAACCTGTCAGATGATTACTAATGCTATGTATCCTGTCGTTGAGTATTGTAATTGCCAATAGATATAACTACTATTTGCATAACATATCAGAACTGCTACATAGAATAGAATACAGATCTGCCTAGACACCTGTACATTACACAGTTATTGGCACAATATCCCACAATGCACACCATATTTGCACAGTAAGCCCACCTTTCACATGTTCATCTTACTTATACACCCATACATATGTCAACTGTTACAATATAACAACATATACTATCCCCTGTTATAGCACATACTTGTTGGACCAATCCTGACAGACAGTGGCTGAAAGCAAAATGGTGGGTTTCAAGCCCATAGCATCCCTTGTGGTGTATATGGAGTGTGCCCTGTGACCTACAGCAGTACACACATAGAATACTTCAAGCATTACTACTGCTCAACAATACATCGCTACAAGTTAGCTATTTCCACTATATGCATTGATTACACTGTAATTCTTACAGTACAGATACTACATACACAAACATGCTACATGTTATACATACCATCTTATTAATCGGAGGTGTTGTTAAGTAGTATACTACTCGTTTTCATTTCTTATTTCCATTTTTTGTACTGTCCTACAGGTAGATACAAATTGTTTGAATGTGTGACAAGGCAACCTTTTATAGTTACAGATCAGTAATATGTGTTATCCTGATGGCCAATTGGTGTTCCTAAGTAGCTAATTACATGCACATCAGCTGTGCTGCTACTGCCTTACCCAATACCATGGCTACAGTGGAGTATAATTGAGTCCTCCACTTGGGCGTTGCCCCTTTGCCTTTCTTGTGATGAAGACAGCGTGGAGGTTTTTTTGGAATCCATTGCAACAGCTGTATTGAGACGAACAGTAATATATTGTGTGTAATGCCTGGAGGAGTTGGTCTAAATGTGACTACTGCTGTTATATTTCTGAACATTGCTACTTGTGCAGGGTTTGTCTGTACCTAATACTTCTGCATATGTGTCAGTCTGTCCAGGTTTTTTGACCGGCTCAAGGCTGCATAGCTATGCATGTAATGTTAGGGGGTTTACAGTGTGCTTACCAGACATATTTAGTTTGGTGTTAATGTGCATCATACTGTGCTTATAATCAGTACTCGGTAAAACTTCCTGGTGTAGGAACCTTTTAACCCTGTGAAACCGGATTAGTTCATACAAACCCTGTTACATCAGCAGCTGCTCAATTGTATAACAGCATCTATTTCATATAGGGCCATGTTAGTGCGTCTGTGTCCAGGTATGTTAAGGTTTCAGCAGATTGTTACAGCAGTGCCATAACTGGTTATGGTATGACAGTATGTATTGATGTAATTATTTCGGTTGTGGGGTAGATGTTGGTGGGTGTACATAGCACATGCAGGTGTGTAGGAACACCTTTTATACAACATCTATATATGTGTGGGTGTTCTTTCCCTATGTGAACACCTATCCCTTAGTGGACTAATACTATGGTAAATGTAGGCTGATTCATTAAGGCACTATTAAATGCTTCCTGTATAGCATGCAGGTACTGTTAGTCCTTGAATCCTTTTGGCAATACATCGGAATGTAATAAAGATTTGCAAAATGAAAGCTGTCTGTGTAATTCTGTCATGGGTATTTGCAGTCAATGCAGTTATGTTGGTGACTGTGAACATATAGAACATATTTGTAATAGCGTATTGGCATATACTCTTCCTATGTTATGTTCATATTGTTTGGGGGGGGGGGGGTCCAAATGTGTGATTGCTATGGTCCATTTTATACTCAGATGTGACCACTTCGGATGCTGTCTACAGACATGCATGTATGTATGCATATATATATATATATATATATATATATATATATATATATATATATATATATATATATATACGTGTGTGTGTGTGTTGCATACGTTTATCTGTACCTTCATAGATGTGTAGATGTTTCTAACCTATCTATAAATCTACATAAATATGTAGACCTGTATATATTGACATGTCTCTATGTCTCTGTCTCTCTCTATATATATCTATATATCTATATATGAGTGTGCGCCTATCATTGGGTACATAGCGGGTTGTCCTATTTCAACAAATTCCTCCCTTTTGTGTTTTAACCTGTTTGCATACACATCTGGGATAGGTACATCCCAGGTAGCTTAGTGTTAGGTTAATTGGAGGATGGAGTACATGGGTGTGGGTTCTACTCCTGGAAGGTGTTATTAGTTTACCTTTCAGAGTAGGCACTGGTAGTGAAAGTGTGAATAACGGACATTTACTCGGTTGTGAGCAGGTTTGCCTGTGGTCTGCACGATGTTAAGCAAAGGTCAGAAGTGTGTAGCGCGTCTCCGTTTACCATATAGCAGTGCCGCTTACCATCGCGCAAACATGTGGAAACCTGCTTACAACCGCTAAAGAGTGCTTTAATCCACCTGCATCCAAAAGCCCTTATTCTGGCCCTCAAAATAACCTAATAGCCCTTGCAGGTCTTGAACCTGAACAGTCAACACCACAGTCACTGACTTTACCACTACAGCATCTGAAATTTGCACAAATGTTATGGTGTTGAGAATATACATTGTACTACAGACATTCCTCACTACTGACAACATATGTTACAATCAGTTGTTGTATATTTGTCTGATACATGTTAATGTTCATATGTTTGTGAAAGTAGGTTTTGCAATGTGACATAACAGGGTGCATTATGAATGAGTATGGTTCTTGCTTTGTGTCCTTTTTATATTGTCCCCATACTCCATGTATGCCCCTCCAGTTCACTTATTGGATATCCGACCCAGGCCCTCCTTGAGGCATGATTGCATTACCCATCATTCCTCCCCCACCCCAATCTTCACATACACAACAACTACCCCTTCTAATGTGACTTAGGTTAATAATAATTGTTACGATACCAGAGCTGCATGTGTTTTGTGTACACTCCATTTCCTTTGTACTGGTTCTGTGTCACGAAGTGTGTTGATGCTTATATATATATGGTTATTGCTGTAACTGTATAATATATATATATATATATATATATATATATATATATATATATATATATATATATATATATATATATATGTGGATTTAGGACTTTTGTACGAAAGTGCAAAAGGCCGAATTCATTATCACCGAACACACTTTGATGAAAGTGCTTTTCACCGAAAAGCGCTTTCGTTAAAGTGCGTTAACAACAAAATAAAATCTACATTTATGCAGGGGGAGCAAGCCCCCCTGCACCACCCATGTGGGGGGCTGTGCCCCACCCCCCACTTTAATATTCTCACTCCGAGATCACACTACAGTGGGAAAAAAGGGGATTTTCCCTTACCCGCACCGTAGTACGATCTCCGGAACACGCATACTTATACGAAAGTGCTTTTTCAGTGAAAAGCACTTTCACGTAACTATGCCCCACCGATAATCATTCGGTGAAAAATGTTTTCAAAAATTTGTATGGATCACATATATATATATATATATATATATATATATATATGTGTGTGTGTGTGTGTGTGTGTGTGTGTGTGTGCAGACATCACTGACAGATATAGATATATAGATATATTTCATATTAGTTTGTAACAGTAGTACATCTGTAGACTGGAATGTGTTGCTTCACAAACTACAGTACATTACAATGTACTGTACATATGTTCACAAGGCCACTGTCCCATTTGTGATGATTACATGAAATTCATATGGTATAACGTGTAGTCTCAGGACCATGAAAGGTAGCAAAAAAGTAGTGAACGCTACCACCTGAAGGTCCACTTCGTAAACTTACAAGCAAATGGTATAAAAAAAACCAGAGACGGACCACCACGATAAGGTAAAATGCTGACCAAGCTTATTTGAACAGATGAGCGCTTTCGCGTACTCCCAAGGCACGCTTCTTCAGATCTAATGAAAGGTGTGTACACCTCAGATGGCTTAGTGGTACGTCCCATGCCTATAGTGTGCATGGTCCAGTGTTCGACACCTGGGATGCTTTACAAATGCTTTTACTGCAGAGTAAGGCTCATTTACCCAGTTGTAAGCATGTTTGACAGTGTTTGTGTGACATTATAGCAGCGGTTAAACGCAGATAAACAAACGTTGTGACGTATAACCTGTGCACGCAAACACGGCCACATCCGCTAAGTACTCTGGATATACACCTGACAGTGACATCACATCTTACTATGTGCTGTCATGACATTATATTCTCTGTTGACTGTACTCTCCTGCACATATATTTATATGGGTGATTCGAATGTTTATTATGCAGATGATTACTACCTATATCTGCAAGCTGTGGTTAAGGTATACTTTTGCACATGATAAACATCCCTGCCTTTATTGGGATTGTAACCTCAATTGTACAGATACTATGCAGATGCTGTAACTATTACACTGTTGTCATTAACGTTGCTTCCGCCTATTTCCTATTTAGATGCTTTCTATGTGTAAGCTAGGCTAAGCAAAGGGCGGTAGCCCCCTAACTCACTGAGCTTCACGTACTCATGACATAACATATAACAAATGTACTGTGAAACAATGCATTACATTCCTAACTGCATTAGGCATAGCCCCTCACTGACACACTTCAAGGGAAACCTTGTTGTGTGAATGGGTAACAGACTATATACCCCTTGGATCATGTTTCCCAGAACCATACATCCAGGGGGTGGGTGAGCCTGTCCAGTTTGATAGCTGCAAGATCTGTTGGGGGGAATTGAATGGTGTTGAATTGCCACAATAACATGCCCTCTTTAGATCAGTAAGTGCCCCCATCACCCTCCACAACCCCAGTCTTCCACAGCTTCCTGCAACTCTGCATGGAATTGCTTAATTGGCTATGTTTGACAGAGGCTCAGTTACTTCATCAATGGTTCGGGGAAGGCCAACACACTGTTGCTATGCTTCTAATTGCCCTTGGGCAGATAGATAGTAAACTATCTGTGCACCTCTAACGTGCAGGCTATCACAGCCATAATATGCAAATAAACAGACCTTCAGATCACAATATACAGTGTGAACTCACCATGTAGTCAGGGAACAGATGACTACAGCATGGACATACAGAACACTGATACTTAGTCACTCCAAATGCCTATCTTGGAAGCTAGAAGGCTTGTATAAGGTTAAGGGTTTCTATTGCTTACCACTAAGTTACCTACAGGGGAGATGACAATCAAGCACAGATGGGGAACATGCATGCAATGATACCATACCGGCCTATGTGTCTGCCTTACACTTTGGAATACTGGCCAAGGCTATTGGCGTCCCCAAGGTGCCTTATTTAGGAGAGTCCTGAAGGTGAATACCAGCTCTGTAAACAGCACAATAGCAGATTCAATGTGGTTTATGCTACTCAACACCAGGGGCTGTGATCACAACATGCATGCACTCATAGCACTCCTCAGGATGGACAACATCAACGTCTGTGCATTAATTGCAATCTGTCTTAAGGCTCCTGATAGCACACCAGCACTACCAGACTACAACCCATACCACACATTTCAGCCATGGAACATGGACTGACAGACATGGAGGGGCTGTATCCATATTCATCAGGGATACCTACACCTCCAGGTTAGTGGGGCAGCATGATACCTCTGTGATCATCCATGTGCAGCTAACATCAGCCACAACAACAATGTTGAATGTGGCCTGCTATGGATCACCCTCCATGACCCAGGACCTCCACTCCACCTACCTGGAGACAGTGGAGAACATGGCAGTCCTAACACACACCCTGGCATTGGTCATTGTCAACTACCATACCATTAACTGAGACGCGTACTCCAGTACTCACTTCCAGGGCCAGCGCTTCCTGGAATGTATCACCTCATATGCCCTGTATCAGGTGGTAACCTCCCTAACGTGGGGTGGAAGCTACTAGATGCGGTCATCACCAACATGGGCAACAGGTGCACTACAGTGGAGGTTTACTAGTCACTGGTTAGATCTGACCATGAACTATTCACTGTTTCCACACCCTAGCATCTCCCCCACCCACAGATATCACAGTGTATACCTTTCCTACAGCTACATTTACACTGCTAGTGACAGGGGTGGGGGGTTTTACAGCCCCCACACTAGGGGGAAACACTGCTCCAGATACAGACAGATTTAAAAATGCAGTCTATAGGTACCTACACAGATGTATGGATCATGCCATCACTGGTAAACCAAGACTCACTCCTCCTAGACAAGGGCACCAGTCTGATGGACCTCTGCAATAAACAGGCTATACTACAGATGTAGGACAGTGTTCCAGACACACAGCAAATGCCATGAAGGGCTGACATCCGTGACCACTATTAGTATGATACGTAGGTCCCTCATGACATCATCCAAGGCTAACATCAGCAGGAGAATACGCAAGGATTTGAAAGATAACCACAAAGCCTTCTTTGGCTATGTCAAGGATCTACGTGGTGACACACAGATTTGCACTGTGCCAGTGAAGTATAGCACAAAATATACTGACCTTACTGATATTGCCAACATCTTTGCAGATACATGTGGTGCATACTTAACCCCCTAAACAGCCCACAACACTACCCGTAAGGTACAGTATCCCAAACATCAGAGAAACACAGGTGGAAATGGCCCTCTCTAACAGCAGAACACAGCATCAATGGAGGCAGATGTTGACCCAGACTGCATCTTGCAAACTGTACATGGCAACCTGCCCCCCCCCCACCTAATTATGCAATCCTACCTCAGCCTCTCCACAGGCTACATGCCCATACAATGGTGCGTAGAAATGGTTATTCCACTCCATCACGGGGAAATCACAACTGACCGTGGTAGCTAACACCCCATAAGCCTGACTAGCCTGGTCTGCAATGGTACAGTTCGCATCCTCATGGCACTCATTAACAATGACATTGGTAACCGTCGGACAAGTGACCCAACCCATGTCAGCTTGGTTGACTGCAGTTTATGCCTACTGAACCTGTTTTATGTCTTACATACAGTCACCAAGAAGTTAGATGTTCACACATACTACCCGGACCTCACCAAGGCTTTTAACATCATGCCCCACTCAGGTATTATTGATAAACACACCAGCCTGTACATTCACCCATACATCACATGTTGGGTTGACAACAGGCTTACACACACACAACCCACATGGTACGACTAGCGGTTTCCAGGTCCGACTTTTGAACAGTCACGACTGGTGTCCCACAGGACTCAGTCCTGGGAGCCCTACTGTTTGGCATATATGTCTCAGATGTACAGGCAAACACAGGTGGACTACAGCATAACATGTTTGGCAATGACTGCAAACTGGGAGCCATGACTGATAGTCCGGCTGACACGGACATCCCTCAGGGGGCCTCACAGAGAATGTCACAGGGTGCCACTGACATGGCCTCCAGCCAAGTGCCACTAACTGCATGGTTATTCCATAGTGGAATTGGCACCCACATGTTAACACATGAGTGGTGGCCTCTTTAATACAGACGAGGTAATGGGGTATCTGGGGACTAAGGTAGATAGTGATCTCCCCTGTGACAATCATAACTCCACAGTAGTTAGGATATCCTTCTATGAAGGCCTTCTGACTACTAAAGGATTCCCATCTAGACATACTGGGGTTATAGTGCCCCTTTACTCATCACTCATCAGTCCCATCATAGGGTATAATAATCCATGTGGGATGTACCTTAGACTATATGTCCCACAGCTGGGCTGTCCACAAATGTACCTCACCAAGGGGAATACTGGCCTCCAACTTATGACCTATGCAGCCAGACTGGATACACTCCTGCTTTACTCAGTGGCATCTCGTTTACCCAGAGATGATCTCCGCTGACCAACACAGCCATGTCGAACTCTGGATTGATGGATATGCTCCACCTATGGGAATTCATGTCACAGTGAGCCACACACTGTAGTGAGCTGACCTTGCCACAACAATAACCGGAAGATACTGGAGGGACAGCTTACTGTCACAGACACTCCCCATACTTTGGAACAACATCCCTATCTACATTTTACAGAGCCCCTCACTAACACTCTGCAAGAGAAACCTTGAAGGGTGGATGGGGAACAGTAGATGCACCCCAGGCATCCAGCCATTGGCTCTGCTCCACAGAGAGATGGTTAATGACTCAATGGGGTGGCAAATGCTGACACATTTTGGCTAGGCTTATGAATGGCCTCTGGCAGTTGGCCAAGTACATGCCTATTGTTTGTATGCTTGTTGTTTGTTTGCTTATTTCCCTGAAACGCTAATTTCACCTAAAACGTGGCTTTTCAGCACTTCTGTGGATCCCTAGTGATATCTGCATTGCTTACTGTACTTATTTCCTTGTTTCACTTGAAAGAAAGTTACTGTTTGTCATTTTTGCATTTAAGTTATTACCTGTAACACATTGCATTTAAGTTACCTGGCACTTGCTCACTATGTCAGCACTAAAAAATTAAAAGCACTACACCCTCACAAACTCCACTTGAGTACCTTGTTCCCCATTGGCCCTTTTTTTCAATTATAAAGGAATTCCCAATACTATTCTAGCATGTCCAAAGGTCAGTTGTCAATCTCCTCTCTGGTCCAGCTGGTGAATCTGGGAATCTTGAGGCAATGTTACAACTGCCTCATGTACACAGACAACCCTCTCCTCCTCCCAACAAATTCCAACACATGTGAGAGATGCAATCATATAGCCAAACTGGAGGCTAAGCTCTCTCAACTCAGTACTGGTGTAACCAGTCAGGAGGAGAAGGAAACCACACTCACTACAATTCCAGTCTCATAGACCTACCACGACAGCAAACCAAACACATAAACACACAAAAACATACTAGGAGGCTCTAAATAAAAATCTGCCTAAGCAGCAGAGACCTCCAAAGCAGACACCCAAGCAACCGCTACCCCAAAACAAAACACGTGCAACACATAGCTCACAAAGCAAGTGTGCTGAACAGTCACAGCCCTTAAGGCTAAACAACACACCTGATACACTTGTAATAGGTGACTCTATCGTCAGGCACACTGACGTCCTGCTCACCAGGCTGAACAAGGAGAAGGTCACGGTGAGCTGCCTGTCGGGCGCTAGGATCCGCCACATAACACAAGCACTCAGGTCACTCCAAGGCAAGTACAAATATGACTCAGTCATTGTCCATGCTGGTATGAATGACCTGAGACATACCTCCCTGGACTACATGAAAAGAGACATAGAGGAGCTCTCTGAGCATGTAGCCCAGGCCGGTATGACCCTGACCTTGAGTAGCATCTTACCCTCACCAAGAATGATGCCACAATATGAAGACAAGATGATCAATTTCAACAATTGGCTTAAGTATTGGTGTCATTCAAAGGGGATCCAATGGCTGTCAGCCTGGGATGACATGCTCGACAAGCCACGATGCTTCGCTAGGGATGGCTTGCACCTGTCACCCCTGGGCTTTCGGATATTGGCAAAGGCTCTTGCTACCCCCATAGTGCCTTTTTTAGGCAAGGCTCAAAAGACAAACCCACCTCTATAGGTATCACAAGGGATAAGAAACTAAGAGTAATGCTACTCAACGCCAGAAGTCTAAACCTCAAGATGCACGCACTCGAAACTCTCCTTAGCATGGAGAACATCGATATCTGTGCAGTAACAGAAACCTGGTTCAAGGCTCCCGAGAGCACCCCAGCATTACCAGGTTATACCTCATACCATGCTTTTTGGCTCCAAAACTTGGACCGAACCACAAAAGGAGGGGGAGTATCAATATTCGTCAAAGATACCCACACCTCCAGGTTGGTGGCACAGCACGAAGCATCAGAGACTATCCATCTGCAACTAACAGTGGGTAAAACAGCCTTCCAGTTTATAGCCTGCTACAGTCCACCCTCCCAAACCCAGGAACCCCACTCGGCCTTCGTGAGAACACTGGAAAATATGAAGGTCTCTCCAAACACCATTATATTGGGTGACTTCAACTACCAAAACATAGACTGGGAGCATTACTCTAGCTCCAACACCCTAGCCCAAAGGTTCCTAGAATTTATAAACTCAAATGCTATGAAACAACTTGTTACCACTCCCACAAGAGGGGAAAACATACTGGACCTGATCATCACCAACATGGGGACTCTATGCTCCAGACCAGAAGTGTATCCCTCACTGGTAAGATCAGACCATAAATTAATCTCTCTGGATATTCACATCCCGACCCCACCCCCTGCCCAGAAAACCACAGTGAAAAACTTCTCTAAAGCAAATTTCACACTCCTCAAAACCGAGGTGGAATACTTCAAAGCCCCAGGCCTATGGAAAATATGGCCCAGACTGCAGAATCCTTTATAAACGCATTCTATGAACATCTTCAGGAATGCATGGATCTTGCAATCCCAAATAAAACCAAGACCCAATCCTTCAAAGGCAGACGTCCTGGTGGACCCCAGCCATAAACAAACTATACAATAGAAGGAGGAAGCTACTACATGATAGAGCAAAATCCCAAAAAGGGAAGGCATCTCTGATCAGTATTAACAAAAAAAGCTTTGAGAGAAAAATTGCATAGGACAATCACAAGGCTTTCTTTAGTTATGTTAGGAACCTGGGTGGGAATTCCCAGATATGCTCAGAATTAGTCCAAAATGACAAAAAATACACCGAACCCACAGACATTGCCAACATCCTAGCTGACAGGTTCAGCGCAAACTTCTCCCCCCTCCCCACCAAAAGGGCAAATATCTATCCCAGCAGAGTGCTGCCCCCCTGACATCTCAGATGCTCAGGTAAGAGCTGCCCTCTCCAAAGTAAAAAACACAGTATCAATGGGACCAGACGGTGTCCCGGGCTGCGTCCTACATCAACTCCAAGAAGAGCTAAACCCAAATATAAAACTACTGTTCAATCTCAGCCTTACTACAGGATATGTACCCAAAGAGTGGCGTACAGCAACAGTGGTCCCTCTCCACAAAGGTGGTGCCTCAACGGATCCTGGAAACTATCGCCCCATAAGCCTGACTAGCTTGGTCTGAAAAGCTATGGAAAGGATCATCATGGACCTCATAAATAAAGATATTGGGGACCTACAGACACTGGATCCTACCCAGTTCGGCTTTGTTAATGGCAGATCCTGCCTCTTAAACCTGGTCGATTTCTTTGAAACAGTCACCAAGGCCATTGACGAGGGGAAGGTGGTCCACACAGCCTACCTGGACCTTGCAAAAGCCTTTGATACAATACCCCACTCGGGCATTATAGATAAGCTCACCAGCTTAAATATAAACCCCTATGTCACTAGATAGGTTGCAAAGTGGCTCAAGGACAGAACCCACATTGTTAGAATTGCTGGAGCCATGTCATACTCCAAACCAGTTACAAGTGGCGTCCCACAAGGCTCAGTCCTGGGACCTCTCTTGTTCGGTATATATTTTCCGGAGGTACAGGCCAACACAGAAGGACTGTGCCTGACCAAGTTCGCAGATGACTGCAAACTGGGCGCCATAATCAACTCTCCAGCTGACACAAGCATCCTCCAAAAGGGCCTCATAGAAACAGACAACTGGTGCCAGAGCTATGGCCTCAAGCTAAACGCCAAAAAGTGTATAGTCATCCCCTTTGGCAAAAACAAAGTGCCCACAAATTACCACATAGGTGGTAATCCATTAAGTACAGAAGAAGTAATTAGGGACCTGGGGACCCAAGTTGATAGCAATCTCTCATTTGACAACCGCGTGGCCAAAGTGGTTAGAAGAACATTTTATATAGCCCACCTAATCATGAAGGGATTCACATCTAGATCAGGGGAGGTCATCGTGCCTCTTTACTCATCCCTCATCAGGCCCATAATTGAGTACAATGCCCATTTTGTGATGTACCTTACCAGACACCTGCAGCAACTGGAAAGACCCCAAAAGTACCTCACCAAGAGGATCAAAGGGCTCAAATAGATGCCATATGCTGCCTGGTTAAAGAAACTCCAGCTCTACTCAGTGGCATACCGCCTGCTCAGAGGCGATCTGTGCCTGATGTATAAAGCCATGTCCAACCCGGAATTAATGGACATGCTGCACCTCAGAAAATCCAAATCCCATCGAGCTATGCACTCGAGAGACTTGAACCTCAGCACTGAAATAAATAGGACATGCTGGAGAGACAGATTCATAACCCAGAGGCTCCCTTCACTCTGGAATAAAATCCCAGTCCAGGTTAGGCAGAGTCCCTCATTGACTGTCTTCAAGAGGAATCTTGATGAGTGGATGGGAGATCGTAGGTTTACCCCGGGTATCACTTCTGTGTCACTGTTAGACAGAGGCACAGTATACTAACCTCGAAAAAGGGCATAGCAAAATAAATTTAAAATGAGTGGCGAAAGCCAAACACACTCTGGCTAGGCTTATAAATGCCCTAGGGCAGATAGCCTAGTATGAACCTATGAACCTATGAATCTATACATACAGTATCTGCATATGCTGAGAGCTTAGTTTAATGTTCAGGTGTTGACTTACTTTGTGCCTTTGACTGTTGTGTGTGCAATAGTTGAGGGCTGCCTATGTTGGATGCACACAGTAGACTGCCTATACATGACAATGTACAGGTAGTCTTGTGTGTGTGCCATCCATTTTTACTGTGTGTGCAGGTGGAGAAGGGTGTCAGTCCCTAGGTGCCTACACTGTCAGTGTGTGTGCTATACGTTCCCTCTTTGCCATGGCATGGGAATACTGGGCACGCCTCCATCTGCCTACTGGGGCTGGCTCAGGGTGTTCGTCGTCTAAGTACCTATGTGCCTATGGGGCTCGTGACAATGGTGGTGGGCTGTGAGGGCCTTCACCATTCTGTCCCTGCTGTAGCTGTTTCCGCAGGACCATATTGTGTAGCATGGCACACACTATGAAGATGTGGGCACACGTGCCTGGAGAGTACTGCAAGGCTCCACCAAATATGTTCAAGCAACAGAATCGTGATTTAAGCATCCCAAACACACTCTCTATGATGATTCTGGTTTGTGCGTGTGCCTCATTATGGCGGTTCCAGTGCATAGCCAGCATCTCCCACCAGGTGGCCATTTGGGATGTCCCCCCTGGCAAATAACCGATACAGCTGTGAGGCATGCCAGATGTGGGAGTCGTGATAGCTTCCAGGGCTGCCAGCACGCACATCCATGATAATCCCCTGGACATTGCACACGACCTGGCAGTTGATGGAGGGGTATCCCTTGCGGTTTATGTTGCACCTTCCCTGCTCACTGGGTGTTGACTTGATGTGTATGTGCATGCAGTCTATTCCACCCAGTACCTCCGGGTATTCTGCCACATGGTGGAAGAGACGCATATTTCTGGCCAACTCCTCCTGCATTCAGGGGAAGTATATGTACATATTGGCATGTGGTAACATGGCATCCAGGAACTGGTGTAGTACCCTGGATGCTGATGCCTATGAGATCCCCATGATATCCCCAGTTGGTCTTTGAAAGGTACCTGTAGCTAGTATTCTCAGGCTTACACATACCTTCGTATCCACTGGGATGGGTTCCCCTCTGTTTGTTCTGGCTGTGAGACATGGCACAGCTCCACAAGATGCTGTAGGGTGTTCCTGTCTACCCTGTAATGCTCTACTATTTCCAGATCATGTTGCCGCTGGTACGTTAGCCTGAGTCTGAACACTCTCCTCCTCCTCTAGTGCCTGCAGTGGTCATGTGCATCATCCTCCACACCGCCTTCAGTCTCCAACACATGCTGGTGAATCAAAGCTATGGTAGCCCCTAACATGTACATAATAAAAGTTCCCCGTCTGTATGCACCTCTGGTGCAGAGTGTATGGGAATACACACGTGTGTGAGGTGCTTTCAAACTTTATAGTATTGTGCCATGGATACTGCTGATGTATGTGGGAGTGTATGAACTATTCCAGCTGCTGCGTGCCTTAATTATGGGTTCTGCAATGAGTACTGCAAGTGTGGGGCCTTTACTTGCCTGGCTTGATTACTCTGTTGCCCTTTAAATTACTTCTAGACCTGGATCCCCTCCCATTATCAGGCATGCATATACCTGTCGTCTTTCTTGTTTTGTACATTCCCTACCCAGTCATGGCGAATTGTGCCTTGTAGCTGATATACTGCATATCGCCTTTGCTCTGCTTTGACACTTTGCTGTTTTCTTTGCAGTACAGCCCCTCCCCTTCCCTGTTTTGCAGGTAGCTGCTTGCAGCCTGGTTTGCTGCTGTCAATGTCCCACTGTAGGCTCCTAGGTGTTAATTAGCCATTTGTACTCCAATTTCACTGCTGCAGCATTTCCTTATTTCTTTCCTATATCCTTCCTGTTTCAGCTGCAATGCGCGACGTGCATACCCGTTTACTGGGTTTATACGCATTTTCATCTCTGTTCACATGCATACTCGGTTACCTTGTGTACTCTCCAGTAAGCATAGTTATGAACAATTTGACACAACCCTATCTTGCAGCTTTGCCTAGCTAGGGGCAGACCAGTTTAGCAATGCTCCAATGTCCTTACAGCAATGGTGACACACCCCTCTCTTGATGTAATTTTTATCTCAAGGGCTCACCTCGGTGCTATAACGCTATGCTGTTTTGTGCATCCTTACACCAGCGGAAAATCTGCAATTCACTATTACTCCTATCATTTGCATAGCATTGCCTACTAATACCTAGCTACTGTGCATAACACTGTCACTGCCCCTGAGCAACCCTTGCGCCATGAGTATGGTGTAGCTTGCCTGCCATTGACTATTATGGGGAAATCATGATATGTGTTTCATTGCAGTTTTATTGCATATTTTTGTATATTCCCTGCGATTCCCTTTGCGCACCGATGCCCTGCACTTTAACTTCGCATTTGTGTGGGCATAATATTAAATGTTCTTTTTCATATTTTGTGCATGTTGTTTTATGCCAGTGGCTATATATTTAGCCATTGGCATATATTAACAGTATAATATGTGAGTTTGGTCCGCTGTCATGGCTCCAATTTTATGTTTGAAAAATATAAACTGTTTTTTTCGGTTTACATTTCTGCATGCTTACACTACATCTGCACTACTTCCTGAATCTCTATATACCTTCACTTGCATACTACACTGCTGCACATGGGGTGATTAGCATACAGGCACCGGAAGCTGTGCGGGCATAGCGTACGCACGTATTGCACGTGGAAACAGTTCATACCTGAATCTCTCGGCGGCCATATTTGGTGTTAGATCGCCTACGCTACATCTGCATCTGGCGGAAGCTTCATGAATCCCGGGGATAATCTCATACATGAAACTGCTGAAGTATGGAGCAGATCTTAGCTTACAGCGAAGGTTGTTAATGGCATGACCTAGAAAAGTAGCATAATAGTTGATGCAATGTGAGCATTAAAAAAAAGGCTTTCATTTTGAAATTTTTGAATTTAAATCGGTCCTGTTCATGAAAGTATATCACAGAAATTTCACAGTATTTGTTTTATGGGAGCAGGAGCATACATCTCCCAATTTTATGTACCTGGCTGTAGAGATCTTGGAATGTCCTTGGCCCCTTCTTTATTATTCACTCAATATAAAACTCTACTAAAATGAGCAACCTTACCTTCTCTATACTCTCCACCAGCAAAACCCAAATCACCCCTGTCACTGAGGCTGAACTCCTAGGAGTTACCCTTGACCAGCAACTCAAATTCGCAAAGCACATATCAACAACCATCACTCAAGTCCACAAAAAGCTAAGTTCCTTCTATCGCTGTAAAAGTTATCTAATCACTGAATCTCAAATTGCAATTGCCAGGACCCACCTCCTATATACTCTACTATACGCATCCCCAATTCTAACTAATCTTTACAAAACTGACCTTAATAAACTTTCCATCTGTTACAACAAAATTGCTAGATTCGTTACCAGTGCCAAATCATGATCCCACCACTGCCTTTCCCTACAAGCCTTGCACTGGCTTGAATTTCTGAACCTATTAAGGTACCATCAACTCAGCCTAGCTCATCTAATTCTGTACTATCCCGAGAAAACCCCCAACCTGACTGGCATGCTGAACTTCTACAATTCAATAGAGAACTTCGGTCCTCCAACAAAGCCTTAATCGAAACCATCACATGCAAAAACAACTCCAGGGAATCACTATTTGCCCATGAAATAGCAAAAATATGGAACAAACTTTCCCCTGACCTCAGACTACAAAACTCCACACCCTCCTTCAAAAGCCTACTTAAAACATACCTCTTCACCAACCATCTATGCAACTGTAATTGACCCCCTGAAGCCTCATCCACTTACTATTTCTACACCCCATCTGTTCTGGACAACACAAACAACACCATCTAACTATACCTATCCATGTGTGAGCAAGAACCTATATATGAGAATGTGTGTGTGTGTGTGTGTGTGTGTGTGTGTGTGTGTGTGTGTGTGTGTGTGTGTGTGTGTGTGTGTATATATATATATATATATATATATATATATATATATATATATATATATATATATATATAAAGGAGTGCTGCAGAATCCTGAAAGCCAAAAATCCTGGAGACCAAAATCCTGAGACCAACATCCTGAAAGTTCAAAATCCTGAAAACTCAAATTCCTGAAAACACACAGGATACCAACACTTACTATATTCCAGCACAAGTACATACAGAAAGAAATAAAACACAAACTATATTACTGTTCTACAAGTATAACCAGGGGGGCAAGCCCCCCTGTACCCCCCATGTGGGGGGCGCAGCACCCCCTGCTTCTTAACTATATCATCTCCAAGATTGCACTCTGTGTAGTGATGTGCAATCTCGGAGTTGATATATTTAAGTAGCAGGGGGTTTGGGGTGTGCAGGGAGGCTTGCCCCCCTGCATATAGTTGAAGGGTAATATGTTTCTGTATGTACTTGTACTGGAACATAGTAAGTGTTGGTATCCTGTGTGTTTTCAGGATTTTGAGTTTTCAGTATTTTGAGGGTTCAGGATTTTGAACTTTCAGGATTTTGGTCTTCATGATTTTGGGCTTTCAGGATTCTGTAGCGTTCCCATATATATATATATATATATATATATATAGATATAGATATAGATATATAGATATAGATATATCCATATATATATGTGTGGGTGTGTGTGTGTGTGTGCGCACGCGCGTGTGTGTGTGTGTGTGTGTGTGTGTGTGTGTGTGTGTGTGTGTGTGTGTGTGTGTGTGTGTAGATAGATAGATATATATATATATATATATATATATATATATATATATATATATGTGTGTGTGTGTGTGTGTGCATGTATGTGCATGCATATATATGTATATATACTCTTACATGTATATTTGCTTGAATGTATACATGGAAAATGTAAACATTTATATACTCTTATTCAATTGTGAAATATCTTGCAATGCACTACCAGGTTCTTATCTACTCTCGTATATTTTGTACACTTGTATTTTCAACCAAAAGGGGGAATATCTTCTTACTGAATACTAATAGCTGTAAAGTACAATCTGTATGCTACTACTCTGTAATGTCTCTTTTGTAAATTTTTCTTCTCTCTGTAAACTATGGAGTTTTTCTCCCCAGGACTCTGCTGAAAACGGACACTTGTTGTTCAAGTTGGACTATCCTGGCAAACAAATGTTAAATAAATATTAAGAAAATATGTAGGCATGATTATAAACAAAACCCTTGCCCATCTCAAATTATGTTATAAAATCTCCTACCTTCTCTCTGTGCGTGCAAAACAAGCACTGGCAAGAGACATCCTCATTCTTAAACTTGAATATGGTCTCCTTCTATATCAATGCACTTGGCCTCTAACATGTACAAAACACAGATGGTTGAAAATAAAATATGCAGATTTTTCCTTCTTGTTGACACTTGGGCACATCACTGTGACCTAATAAAAAACTTCAAGTGCATGCCGGTGCATAATAGGGCAACACAAGTACTGAGCATACATGAGAATTTTCAATCAGGGCAAATGCCCTTCCCTTAAATCCAAACTCCCAATAAGATGCTAAGGTTACCTCCTTAAGGACAGTCAAGATGAAACAAATAGTGAAAAATTCAAACTGTCTTAGCGCCTCGGGGGATGGAGTCTATTTAATTGATTGTGTGTATAAAAGGGAATGTTTTTTTACTATAATTCTTGTACTCATTGATGGCTGTGGTGACCGAGGCGCTAAGACAGTTTAAATTTTTCATTACATTTTTTCAGCGTGGAATCCTTGTTGTTTTTGTGGCTTTTAGTCTTTTTTAAGACTATTTTGCTGTTTCTTGTTGTTGCTTAAGATGAAACAAATAGCTTGGTTAGACTTTGCTTCAAAGCAGTCTCAGGCAAAAGAACATTAATAAAATTGGGCCCATCCATCTGGAATTGCATCCCTGCAGACAGACAGGGAGACAGAGCATCCTCTTATTATTCAAAAGTGAGAACAAGAGAATAAGAGAACACCTAACCAAAGAAGCAGCTTGCACATGTTTTTATGACAACGGTTGACTACAGCACTTTACTGTCCTAATAAAATTTCTCCATCGTGCAGTTACCATCATTGGTAAATGTATACATAATGTATATGATGTAAATGCAATGTTTTATGTCTTTTCAGACATCTTTAAATGTAGTTCTCTTTCATTTAACAATTTTGTTTGTATTTTGCCCACTGAGTCCAGGTCATTATCAAACTGAAATAAATAAAATAAAATAACATTTCATTCTAGAGATATTGAAGAAAAAAGATCCTGAGACAGGAGGAATGCAGTCAGAGGCATCAAGTACTCTGATTTTAGGAAAAGGTATAATTACCCATATAAACCTGTGACTTTATGAAAAGATTATCAGGTACTAAATTTATTCTTGTCAGAAATATTTTTGTGCGATTGAGCCTCACTTGCTTCAGGCTAGATTAATTGGCTGGGATGTGGCCAGAGTCACCTGACTGTACAGTTTACATGAGCTCACCTATCCTAAGTGAAATATGGTCTTTAAGATTTTTTACCTACAGTGCATAGTGTACATCTCCTTTAGTAAAATAAAGTCTAAATGAAGGTGGTGAAATCCCACAGTGGGATTATCACTTGGTAGAAGGCCAGCTGCTTCACCTGTGACTGCTGGAACTCAGGGGGCTGGTTGGATTGTGAGTTAACAAAAGAGTTATCAAGCATTCAAGCTGAGAATTGCACTTATGTGGAAGCAGGCAGCTAAGATGGAACTCATTTAAGCACTCAAAATGTGCATCAGTCACAGTCTCAAATGACATGGAGTTTGGATAAATGGCATTCTCAGTGGAAGATGTTTTGGTAATAGTTGATGATGTGCTCGACAGCACCGTTGTAGTTTTATTTAAATTTAATGGAATCTGCTTTGCTGGCAGTCATTTCCCTGCAGTAACATAATTTTTCACATTTTCTTCTGGTGTCAGCATCTCTACCTGAGTTAAATATAGCAGTGTCAATGGTTTAAATAGCAGAATCTAGAGAAGGGTATCAAAGCAAATTGTGATACAAAGATAGAAAATATCAGTTAACCAAAACCCATACCTCACTGGTACCCCCAAAGTAAGAGTGTGCAATTAGGAGACAGTGTCATGTAGTACAACTGTAGAATTCGTTACACAGGCAGTTATGAATCCAAACAAATCTAGTTTCTTTATAATGGTTTTTGTGTACAGAATTAAAACTTTAATGAAATAGGGGTGTTAAGCAAAGTAGCCAAAAGTTTTATCTAGAAAGTACAGACCTATTAGATATGTCAACCTTAGGAATAAAAGCCCTAGTTGTGGAAATCCATAATTGGGTATTATTATTTGGATTTGTCTTGAGGTGATATCATAAACAGTTTCACCATTAAAGAATCTATATAAAAGTGGAATATTTGAAATGTACATTCTCTTTTATTTTTGGAATCTAAGAGGTTGCTGAGACTAACATGGGGTTTACAGGTATTCCATAAAGTATTAAAATACGTTTTGGCTGACTTTATATGGGAAATCAAATTATTATAAAACGTAAAAAGTCTAGGGAATATACAATTTTTTTTATTATGGACAATCATTCAAAAGGATGAAACTTAAATTTATGCCAGTCTTCTAAGTTAATGCTCATAACACAATCAAAATTAGAATAGATAGTAGAATGAATATCTAGTTTATATTTTACATGCAGGTATTTTAGCTCATTTAAATATATACAGATACTTGGGTCTATATCAGTCCGTCGAAACGGCTGACGATCGAAAACCAGATGTTCGAACTGTGAAGTTCGAACACTGATTATCGTGAATCCACAGAACACTGAATTTTTTCCCAGGGAAAGAATTTGGTGGGCTGTTTCTGTGGCTTCACGATTATCAGGACTATGGTGGGAAGTTACAGGTCGGGTTCAGATAAGTGTGTGATTGTGTGGATGTTAGGGTTAGGGCGCGGGTTAGTTGAATTAGAGGTGAGTTAGGGTTAGGGCGCAGGTCAGGTGAGTGTGTGATAGTGATGGACCTTAGGGTTAGGGTTTGTGTTAAGGTAATTGGATAGATAGTAGTGTATGTACAGTTTAGTGTAGGGTTAGATGTAGGATTTTAAGTGTTTGTGTGTGGATTGCTGTTTTTTGATGTGCTTGTGTTGTGTGTGTGTGTTTCTTGGAACAGCAATTTTTTTTCCCTGGGTAAAAAATCGTTGTTCTAAGACTTCGATGCTTTTGTACTTCGTGGTTAGAAGTTTGAACATATGATGTTCGAACCTCAGCCGTTTCGGTGAACTGATATAGACCCCAAATACTTGATGTTAGTAAAGAACTGGTTACGATCAGGGCTGCTGATTAATTGCCGTTAATGTCTAATTAATGTGGAAAAATTATCGGCTATTAAAATTTTTAACACATCCTCTTTGTGCGTTATTTAACTTGTGTTAAGTAAGCAGCACCAGGTCAGCTTCACTTGATTGCTTCTGGTGTTGTTTCCAGTCTTCCTTTTGTGAACGATAAATGGGAGTTGGTTCAGATGGAACAACACTGTTCATCTATGGCAAGATCGTGGGGAATTTATGAGAAAGTGACTACTGAATTGGTTCAAAGTGGAATCAAAGGTGAAAAGAATGATTTTGAATGGTAAGTTTGTTTTCAAAATTAGTGATAACATGGTTTGCAAATATTGCAAAAAAGTGTTTAAATATCATTGTAGCAATTCCTCACTGAATTATCACCTGCTAAATGTCACAAAGTTGTGGAACACTTTAAACATGATCCTGAGAACAGTGCATAGTTGACAATACAGCAGGTGCAACTGTATCAACCACAGGAGAAGTAATTCAGGACGTTCCAACACATTGGAATTCATTCCTTCAGAAGATCAAATGACTTCTAAACAACAAAGAAGCTGTGCTGAAAACTCTAGCATTGCCAGGCCAGAAACACAAGCTTACTCTACCAGTGGAGTCAGAGTGGGAGAGACTACGTCTGATAAAAAAGGTTCTCAATCCCTGTCACTATTCTACAGAATTACTGGGTTAAAAGCAGTACGTTTCCTGCTCAGTGATACTTTCAACCTTCTGGCACCTTGAAGTGAAAATGGTAATATCTGATGATGAACCTGCTAGCATCATATGTTTGAAAGATGCATTTCTGACGGATCTAGAACAACACAAACTGAACCTCAACCGTTCATGGTTAGAAATTGCGACTGCACTGGACCCACATTTAAAAAATCTTAACTGCTTGCAAAAGGACAAAAGACATAAGGTTTGTCAAGACCTAGAAGTTCTTGTGGAACATTTTGATCAACATGCTAATCACCAACCAGAAAAAGAACCACCCACAAAGAGAATATGAACGCATGGACTTTCATCAGACTCTGTTGATGAGCCACTGATGCCTCTTTCCTCCTCTGAGGAAGCAATTTTTGAGCTATATAGACTTGAAAAACAAATTGGCATTGACTCCAATACATTGCAGTGGAAGTTACACAAGGACAAGTACACAGTCCTGGCTAATTTAGCCAGAAAATATTTACCACCCCTAGCCACTACTGTCCCTTGTTAACAATTGGTTTTGGTGTCTGGGCATGTTAATAAAAAAAGAGCATCCCTTGAACCAACTAATGTAAATAAACTGGTCTGCTTAAGCAACTGGTTGAAAAAAAAAGTAAGTGAC
Source organism: Protopterus annectens (assembly GCF_019279795.1). Taxonomy (NCBI): domain Eukaryota; kingdom Metazoa; phylum Chordata; order Ceratodontiformes; family Protopteridae; genus Protopterus; species Protopterus annectens. Next base: position 834,707,940 of record NC_056735.1, read on the forward strand.
AACATCAATGTCTTGTTTTTTTTTTGTCTTGTCTTGTTTTTGATTCACTCTCAGTTTATATTAAAGTGCTAGAGAAATATGCTTGAAGAAAAAATGTCAATTAATATACAGTTAATTTTTATTAAAATTTTCATTGAGTGATTAATTATTATTATTTTTTTTAATCAAACAGCAGCCCTAGTTATATCTGGAATGCAAATCAGAAAAATAGTTGATTACTCTCAGCTGAACTTACAGTAAGTAGCAGGTCTATATCAGAAGAGCAAAACTGAAAACAGTGAACGCTCTTATATCGAGAAAGCCACATCATGTCGAATAGCTGGAACAGCGATTTTTTTCCCAAGGAAAAAAATTGTTGGGCCATTCCCGGGACTTTGCCATGTCCTCCATTGTGGTGCGATTTTGGAGTTGGTATATTTAAGTTGGGGGTGTGTGGGGGGCACAGCCCCCCACATTAGGGATGTGGGGGCAAAGCTCCCCGCCGTATTTTGTCTGTACATTTTTTTTGCTTTTTTTTTGGGGGGGGGGGGCGGTTGTTTTTTTTGGAGCAGCGATTTTTTTTCCCTGGGAAAAAAAAAAATGTCATTCTGTACATTCAACATTGTGTGGTTTCATTTTTTTTAAGTTCGATATAAGATCATTTGCTGTTTTCAGATTTCGGTCTTCTAATATAGACCCCAGTAGCTTTATTATAATCATTACTCATCTCTAACAAGCTAGTGAAGGGTTTTGTAAGATTTTGAAATCATAATAAAATATCATCATCAAAGAGGTGATGTTAATAGAAGATTTCCCAAACTTTGCACCTTATGTTTTTTAAAGTATTTTATCAAGTAATGGTTCTAAAGAGAGGACAAAAAGATATGGTGGAGGACAAAAAGATAAGATGCCAGAGGCATTCTTTTTTTTGTGAGTTTGAATTTTCATTGAATCTAAGAGCTAATCACTACGAAACATGTTGAATAGTTTAACAGATTGAATATATTTATCAGGGAAAGCATATTTTTCTAGTATGAGAATGAGAAACAGTACAGGGACTAGGACAAAGGTTTTGTTTGCATCAGGTTCAGAGACTGCTTGTTCATTATTATTACTAGTATTATGATGTAGAATTAATGTGAGCATCATATTATTATTTTGAATTTGATATGATTCCTTAAAGCCTCATTAGAATTTTTAAAATTACTCTAAAAGTTATTTAAACTCCAAGCATAACATAATTATTATTGTTTTTTTTTACATTTTACTAGATAAATTTAATAAGATAAATTGAGAGAAATGAGATAGCAGTTCTTAATATGTGGTCTGAATTTGGTTTGAAAATGAAAATAACATAGGCTGTATTTGTTATACCACTTATCTCAATGTAGGTTCAACCTCTGAAATGAGTATATTGGGTGACATGATTAGAAATGGTGACAATTAGAAAGAATCACATATTTATTAAAGGGAAGCTTTCTAGATATATCTCTAAACAGTGTTCCTTACATTACAACAGCTACACAGACAGCATGATCAAGCCCCAGTTGTAGACTCCTTTAGATGGGCATGTCATGGATGTTTTTTTGACTACACAAGATATTTGAAGAAGATCCTTACTATGTGTATCCGTTAGTCTGAGGTCAAACCCATACATATCCATTCCTTTTAATTAGCTATCTAATGGTTAGTTATTTGTGAACCAACCAACAGGTAACTACAGACACACACACACACACACACACACACACACACACACACACACACACACACACACACACACACACACACACACACACACACACAGACTCAGATAATAGCAGTCAACATGACTCACTGACTTTAGTGGCAGGGATATACCACTTTTGTATCTGGAGAACATCACCAGCACTTTATATGCAGTCTTCTAATGTCACATAATTTCTCTATAATAGAAATAATTTTTGAGTACAATTAACAGTATTTGATAATGCAACTCCTCCATTCAGCCACAGCCAGATGGCAATAAATCCTTTCCACATGGACAGCTTTTTCCACTGTCCATCTGCTCCCTTAAGTAGTTACAGTCAAAGCCTGATAATAACTTAAAACATTTATTTTTTTCCATTGACACATGCCCAGTGTTAGGTCTGGTAACATTTAAGGATGTAAGCCATTCAAGGCTGAAAATATGTTAGAGCAAATCAGCATGTAAATCATCCTAATTTTATGGCACAGAGGATGGATTCCTTACTATGGCCCAGGTGACTGGGGTTCCATTAGTGGATTCAGGTAAGGAAAGGGAGGAGTAAAGGGATGTCACATGTATGTCTTTACTAGGAGGGAGGGAATGAGGGGTTGCTTATTCTTTGGGGCACAAAAGGTGATGCTGACTTCCTGGTGGAGACCAGGAATCTGACTGCTTATGCCTCAAGGGTGGGTCAGGGATGCCTGAAGGAAGCACCCCTTTGCAGACATGAGGGGACATCCTCCTGTGCCATAACATTATATGCCCCTCCCCTTTACCTCATCAGGTACATACATTAGGGATGGGGAACTAAAAAAAGAGAGAAAATCTCAAACTAACCATGATGACTGTCCGAATGATGTCCACTCCTGGTCAACCCTCACCCCAGTGAAGGATGGATGGGCTGACTGGACATGGATGAGGCTGGTGATTGACAGTGGAGACAAACAGTGAAAAAAAATCAGCATGCAAACCAGTCTGCACTTATGTCTTATTTGAACTGCTGACAGCTGTTGAGCAGTGCTCTAAAATTAATGAACTATGTAAAGAGTTAAGACTAAAGGTGGAGTGCTATTATTTGCAGATAAACAATTTTTTATTAATTTGGTTATTATTGTATAGGGCGTATTTAGCTTTCATGTGGTAGGTTCAGAGAAATTGGATTAAAGGTGATAGTTCTTAGAAAGCTCACATTTTATACATTGATTACATCCTGGATTTAGCATATGGCTTTTAAAGCTCAGCAAGAAACTGGCTTGCTTTGGCTGGTGTTTGTTAAGGAGTTTTAATATAGTGTATCATGTGCAATGACTCTCCTTAGCTACATCATAAAAAAGAACAACAAAGCAACATATAAGGATAACTTAGTCCCCTAGTATGTTCACCTGTCTGTCACCAGAAAATCGTTCTTATTGGAGTTTCAGTTGGGCTTACTATTGCTGTCTGTCAGATTCTGTCTATGTGCATCATACACTATTAGTCATATGCATCAAATTTACTAAGAGATATCAGCCAGTCTGTTGGAATCCATTAATTCCATTGAGGTTCTTATAACATATTATGCCACATTATTTTGAATTACTTTTTTGTTTTTTTACTTCTCTTACTGAGCTTGTACCATTTCAGTTACTCACTGCTTTGTGGCTTTATCCTGTTACTGTTCTTTGGGATGCAATTTCCACAGTGGCATATAGGTTCATAAGTTACTACTAGTCCATTTTAAGCCTAGCCAATTACCCCATGTGAGAATCAAACCCTGCACCTTGTGCATATAAGGTAATGGCCTTAACCATTATGCCACCCTCCCACCTTATGGTATGCTAGATAGGGTCTCAGTGTCATTACTTGTAGCCTCTGGGTGTTTTCCTGCCTGCTTCTAAGTCAAACAATTCTTTATCCTGTTTCTTTTTTTTATCTCTGATTTGTTAAATTTCCTGCAATTAACTGTGTATCTTCCTCATCTTCACTTACCAAATTTTATAACTATTGTTTCTCACTTCATTTGCACTTGTGCCTGGGTGCAGTATGTTTGATTGTACATTCATTACATTGAACATTTAGTTAAGAATATTGTTTACTGGACCTTTCAGTTCATCGCAGCATGATGGCATTTGTTTTACAAGAGCACTACACAGAGAAGAGTGAGATTTTTGCCCTTTTCCCTCTATTTTGAGATCTTGAAGATGATATATATAATTAACAACCCTCCACATGGGAGTAGAGGAGGGCTTTCCCTCCTACGTAAATTTTTTTAAAAATTGAGTTTCAACCATTTGTGGTCGATATTGTGTATGCTGATTTAGTGGGTTGGCTATATAGTGAAATAAAATCATTGGATAAGATTCTAAAAGATAGTTGCGGACAGTGCGGCATGCTGAAGGAAGATGTCATTGCATCAGTGGTAGACATGATTCCATAACGGATGCAAAAACAAGAACAAGTAGTTAATTACTCAGAGTAGATTAATTGCAGCCTCTGTGCACACCTGTCAGATTCCATAACACAATGTGAGTACCCAGCGCACCTTAAATGTAACAGATTACTTCACCAACAACTTTCTGAAACTCTTAGTAGAGGTCATATGTGCTTAATTTTAATGCTACTATACTCTGCAAATTCCTAAGTAATCCTGCAGATTCTACAAACATAACTTAAGAAAAATGCAACCAGCATTTAATGTACTAGAGCTGGCTGAGGTACTGCAAGCTATAATAGAGGATGATTTGCAAACGTGTTCCAGAAGGCAGCCAGCCAAGCACTGAGACCATACCTCTCAACCTCTTAGAGCAAGACATCTGGACAAAGCCATAAATAAAAGTGAGACAAAGGCCCAAAAATAGGGACAATTTTTAAACAATTGCTCTTACAACCTTAGAAAGTTGATAGAATAACAGGGTTTGTATTAGCATGAATTTTCTGAATGTATTAAGTCTGAAACTCAAATGTCAGTCATTATTTACTAAATTCAGTCTTTAATGATTTGCCACTAATATTCCAGTAAACCATAATTTTATGAAAAACAGACCAAAGTATAAGGCAAAAATCTGTACATTCTGCAAAAATCTGTACAGTTATACAGTTGAGAGGTGTGAGACAGGCTACAGTTAAGCCACCTCTCTGAATCAGAAATAATAGATACAGATTAAAGAGAAAGTTGATGCAGGCCGTGTGCAAGACATGCACCAGACATGCATGCTTATGGTCTGTGGGGCAAACCAGTATTGGTAGAAAGAAAAGTGTGCCTGAGTCTGGGTATATTGTCCTTTGGGACATTTCAGCAACATATGAGAGATGGCTTAGGAGTGCCCAGATAGCTGAGTGTCACATTCTTGTACAGCTTCTGGCAGCAATGTGCACTAAGGTGGATGAATACATCCACTTCACAAAAACAGCCATGCAGCACAGAACTGTCATGCAACAGTTCTATGCCATAGTCAACTCCCCTCCACCTTTGGTGCAATAGACTGCACCCATGTCCCAAGCAATAACCCAGTAGTACCTAATGCTGAATAGTATATCAGTAGAAGGGAGTGGCCATCACTCAATTGTCAGGTGGTGTGATCTGCAGATGGCCTCATTACTAATGCCATGGCAACATACCCCAGTAGTTTGCATGATACAGCAATCTGTTGAGAAAATGCTCTGAGGTCTGCATTCCAACATGGTGAAATACAGGAGGGGCTCATACTAGATAAATACATGACCACTGCTATACGGTAAGCATTAGCCAGACATTGCAACAAGAAGTAGGATAAACACATATTCCTTCTCATCCACCTAAATTCAGATGACTGCAGTTATCTAGTTAGCTTATTGATACCATACAGAGCTCCATCAACCCCTACCAAGGATGCATACACCAGAACATACATTGTAACACAAACCATCATTGAGCATGTGTCTGGTGTGCTGAAAGCAAGATTTAGATATCTGGACACATCCAGGGGTGTCCTCCAGTTCACAGCAGAAAAGGCATCACAGATGGTCCCCCATGTGTGCCATGCTGCACAACATGATAACATCAAAACATGGTGGCCTACCAGCTGCAGATGTGGGTGAACTACCCCAAGAACCCCAAATGTCAGATGTGGAGTTAGAGCTGTCACAGGATGGCCAGGAGGACACAATGATGAGAAGAAATAGGTTTGAGTGATGGAAGATCCGGCCATATGTCTTAGGCAACACAGCAGTATCTGACACACATACAAAAGTACACAGACTAAACAGTGCTGTTCACACAGTGTTTCCCAACAATAGCAGCAAAGAACACAACTAATGGAAGGGAACCATTAGTTGTTCACACTGAACATTATACACAGCAGAAGCATATGAATTACCTGTAAGACCATATATATATATATATATATATATATATATATATATATATATATATATATATATATATATATATATATATATACAACTCTGCAAGGAGCCTGTCTGGTGGTATATAGAGTAAACATCACCACTAGAAGCCTCTCTGCAAGGAACATCACCAAAGAGGACCACATTTGTATATATGTGACACTCAGGATGTGTGCACAACAGAAGGTGTCATTGTACATGTAGGACAATGTCATCATACAGGTAACTACCATGGGAAGATAGCTGTAATATAGCCAATACCACAATAATTCTAAGCCAATGCAGTATATGGGAATGAATCAGGGCAAACATAACCTAAAAGCAGGGGTCGTACACTAACCACATATAACACCGTGAAATGTAACAGTGTGGTACAACACACTAATTAGTGGACAGCAGCATGAGTAATGACAAATATCCCATGGAATGGACAAAAAGATGAATGCCACAAACAAGTCTCACATCACATGCCTAACATGGAATGACACACATAAGGCAATGCTTTGATCCACAGATTATTGCTGTAACATGAGACAGTTAGAGGTAAGACTATGTTCAATCATGCAGAGCATCAATGACAGTGAGTACACATCAGCCATGCACATGCAGCAGTGTTAGGGATACAACAATATAGGTGTATATGTGTGTAGAAACAAGAAGATATGGGAAGAAACATACAGGAAGTAAATGTCAGCATGAGGATAACAAAGGGAAACCTGCCCACAGATGTGCATTCAGTGCTGAAGGTGAAGCATGTGCAGTACCATATTAAAATGCCATAAGTAGCACAGGTATGTATGCAGAGGCATACTTGTGCATGTGGGAATGGCAGGCAACAAGAAAATGTGTAATGTAACAATCAGTGCTGGATGACTACAGGTACACCACAGCTGATATGCATCCTTATTCTGTTTGTCATTTATTTCTTCACCTGTGTTGAATATTCTATATGTGTGCTGTCTGCATACCTTACCTATCCCTTATGTTTATTATCGACCTGTGTAAGTCATATGTTGTGATATTAGTTATATGATTGTACTACCCCTTTGTCCACCTTCTTTTTCCATGTCTTTTGTATTACTTCTATTTTCCAAAAAAATGTATGGGACCTATTTCTGCCTCCTGTCCTTCTGACACTCCCTCTGACCTTCTTATTCCATCATACCTCTTGTATGCCCCTCCTTTTTGCTCTTTCGATGGGGGCACATTTGCATAAGACTTGCCCTGGGATTCATGAAGCTTGAACCAGGTGCAGGCTTAGCGTCACCATTCCAACACTAAATATGTCCGGCGAGCGATCCATGTACGAGCTGTTCCCACATGCACTACCTATGTATGCTACGCCCGCACAGCTCCCGGCCCTATATGCTAATTAACCCATGTGCAGCAGTGTAGCATGCAAATGAAGGTATGTAGCAATCCAGGAAGTGGTGCATGCATAGTGTAAGCATGCAGAAATGTAAACCGTAAAAAACGGTTTACATTTTTGCAAACATAAAATCGGAGCCATGACAGCCGACCAAACACATGTATTATATTGTTAATATATGCCAATGCAAAAAATGTACAAAATATAAAATTAACATTTAATATTTATATTCGCACTATCGCAAAGTGAAAGTGTAGGGCAGTGGTGCGCAAACGGGATTGCATGGAAAATAGAAAAATATAGAATAAAACTGCAGTGTAACACATATCATGATTTCCCCATAATAGTGAATGGCAGGCATGCTATGCCACACCATGGAGAAAGGGTTGCTAAGGGGCTGTGAAAGTGTTCTGTGTGGTAGCTAGGAATTAGTAGGCAATGCCATGCAAATGAGAGGAGTAATAGTGAATCACAGATTCCCCACTGGTGTAAGGATGCACCTCACAGTGTAGTGTTATAACACCAAGGTGTGGCCTTGAGATAAAGATGACATCAAGAGAGGGGTGTGTCACCTTTGCTGTAAGCACATTGGAGCATTGCTAATCCGGTTTGCCCATAGCTAAGCAAAGCTGCAGGATAGGGGTATGTCGAAATGGCTATAGCTTTGCTTAGCTGAGAGTACACAAGGTAACTGAGTATGCATGTGAACGGAGATGAAAACTCGCTTAAACCCAGTAAACGGGTTTGTGTGGCGTGCACCAGAGCTGAAACAGGAAGGATATAGGAAAGAAATAAGGAAATGCTGCAGCAGGGAAATTGGTGTACAAATGACTAATTAACACCTAGGAACCTACAGTGGGCCATTGACAATAGCTAACAAGGCTGCAAGCAGCTACCTGCAAAACAGGAAAGGGGAGGGACTGTACTGCAAAGTAAACAGTAAAGTGTCACAGCAGAACAAAGCGGATTTGCAGTATATCAGCTACAAGGCACATTTTGCAACATGACTGGGTAGGGAAAGTACAAAACAAGAAAGACGGCAGGTGGATGCATGCCTGATAATGGGAGGGGATCCAGGTTTAAAAGTGAATTAAAGGGCAACAGATTAATCAAGGCAGGCAAGCATAACTCCACACTAAAGGCCCCACACTTGCAGTACGCACTGTAAAACCCATAATTAAGATACCCTGCAGCTGGAATTGCTGATACATACCCAATGACATCAGCAGCATCCATAGCAAAATAGTATAAATTGTGAAAGCACCTCAAACACACTTGTGTATTCCTATACACTCTGCATCATTGGTGTATACAGACAGGGAAATTTTAGTATGTACATGTTAGGGGCTGCCATAGCTTTGATCCATAAGCATGTGTTGGAAACTGAAGGTGGTGTGGAGGATGATGCACACAACCACCTCAGGTACCAGAGGAGGAGAAGAGTGTTCAGACCCTAGGTAACCTACCAGGGGCTACATGATCTGGAGATATTAGAGCATTACAGGGAGGACAGGGACACCCTACAGCAACTTGTGGAGCTGTGCCAGCCACACCTCAGAGCCAGAACAAACAGAGGGGAACCCATCCCAGTGTATAAGAAGGTATGTGTAAGCCTCCGAATACTAGCTACAGGTACCTTTCAAAGGCCAACTGGGGATATCATGGGGATCTCACAGGCATCAGCATCCAGGGTACTTCACCAGTTCCTGGATGCCATGTTACCACATGCCAATGAGCACATATACTTCCCTTGAAAGCAGGAGGAGTTGGCCAGCAATATGTGTCTCTTCACCGTGTGGCAGAATACCCAGAGGTAATGGGTGCAAAAGACTGCACGCACATACACATCAAGTCACCACCTGTTGAGCAGGGTAGGCGCTACATAAATCGCAAGGGATACCCCTCCATCAACTGCCAGGTCGTGTGCAATGCCAAGGGCATTATCATGGATGTGTATGCTGGCAGCCCTGGAAGCTATCACAACTCCCACATCTGGCATGCTTAACAGCTGTATCAGGTATTTGCCAGGGGGGACATCTCATCTGGCCACCTGGTGGGGGATGCTGGCTATGCAATGGAACCCTGGATGATGACTCCCATCAGAAATGCACACACACACTCATGCAGGAATGCCATAATGAGGCACACGCACAAACCAGAATCATCATAGAATGTGTGTTTGGGATGCTTAAATCACGGTTCTGTTGCTTGGACATATCTGGTGGAGTCTTGCAGTACTCTCCAGGCATGTGTGTCCACTTCTTCATAGTATGTGACATGCTACACAATATGATCCTGCAGAAACAGCTGCAGCAGGGACAGAATGGTGAAGGCCCTCACAGCCCACCACCATTGCCAAGGGCCCCACAGGAACAGAGGTACTCAGACCATGAATACCCTGAGCCAGCCCAAGTAGGCCGATGGAGGCATGCCCAGTATGCCCATGCCTTGGCAAGGAGGGAACGTATAGCACACACACTGACAGTGTAGGCACCTAGGGACTGACACCTTTCTCCATTTGCACACACAGTAAAAATGGATGGCACACACACAAGACTACCTGTAAATTGTCATGTGTAGGCAGTCTACTGTGTGCATCCAACATAGGCAGCCCTCAGCTATTGCACACACAACTGCTATTGTCACAAGGTAAGTCAACACATGAACAGTAAATTAAGCTATCAGCATGTGCTGATAGTGTATGTATAGATTCATAGGTTCATAGGTAGGTACTTGGCTAACTGCCTGAGGACATTCATAAGCCTAGCCAAAATGTGTCAGCTTTTGCCACCCCATTGAGTCATTAACTGTTCCTCTGTGGAGCAGAGACAATGGCGGGATCCTTGGGATGTATCTACTGTTCCCCATCCACTCTTCAAGGTTTCTCTTGAAGAGTGTTCATGAAGGGCTCTGTATAATGTAATTAGGGATGTTGTTCCAAACTATGGTGAGTTTCTGGACATGAATCCATCTGTTCAACATCTTCCAGTTATTGTTGTGGCAAAGTTCAGCTCACTACAGCGTGTGGCTCACTGTGACATGGATTCCCATAGGTGAAACATATCCATTAAGCCAGAGTTCGACATGGCTTTGTTGGCCAGCAGAGATCATCTCTGAGTAAATGAGATGCCACTGAGTAAAGTAGGAGTTTATTCAGTCTGGCTGCATAGGACATATGTTTGAGGCCAGTAATCCTCTTGGCGAGGTACATTTGTGGACCTTCCAGCTGTTGGATGCGTCTTCTGAGGTACATCCCAAATGAGTTATTATGCTCTATGATGGGACTGATGAGTGATGAGTAAAGGGGCACTATAACCTCAGTATGTCTAGATGCGAACCCTTTAGTAATCAGATGACCTACATAGAAGGATGTCCTAACTACTCCCTTTGGAGATATGATTGTCAAAGGAGAGATCACTATCTACCTTAGTCCCCAGATACCCTATTACCTCATCTGCATTAAAGTGGCTGCTACTTATGTTTTAATATGTGGGTGCTTAATATTCCACAATGGAATGACCATGCAGTTTGTGGCACTTAGCTGGAGGCCATGACTTTGACACCCTGTGTTGGTCTCTGTGAGGCCCCTTGAAGGATGTCTGTGTCAGCTGGACTGTCAGGTATGGCTCCCAGTTTGCAGTCATTGCCAAACATGGTCTGCCGTAGTCCATCTGTGTTTGCCTGTACCTCTGAAAAGTATATGCCAAACAGTAGGGGTCCCAGGACTGAGTCCTGTGGGACACCAGTCATGACTGGTTAAGAGTTGGACCTGGAGACCGCTAGTCATACCATGTGGGTTCTGTGTGTAAGCCCATTGGCAACCCATCCTATGATGTATGGGTGTATGTACAGGTTGGTGAGTTTATCAATAATACCTGAGTGGGGAATGGTGTCAAAAGCCTTGGCAAGGTCCAGGTAGTATGTGTGAACCACCTCTCCCCTCATCTAATATCTTGGTGACTGTCTGTAAGACGTCAAACAGGTTCAGTAGGCATGAACTGCACTCAAGCAAGCTGACCTGGGTTGGGTCAAGTGTTTGGAGGTTACCAATGTCTTTGTTAGTGAGTGCCATGAGGATGCGTTCCATAGCTTTGCAGACCAGTCTAGTCAGGTTTATAGGGCGGTAGTTACCATGACCAGTTGTGTTTCCACCTTGGTGGAGTGGAATAACCATTGCGATGCACAATTGTATGGGCATGTAGCCTGTGGAGAGGCTGAAGTTGAAAAGCTTAATTAGGTGGGGGGTCAGTTTGTCTTGTAGTGTTTGCAAGATTCAGTCTGGGACACCATCTCCCTCCATTGATGCTGTGTACTGCTGTTAGAGAGGGCCATTTCCACCTGTGCATCTCTGATTTCTGGGATACTGTACTTTTCGGGTATTGTTGTGGGCTCTTTAGGGGGTGAAGTTTTCACTGAATGTATCTGCAAGGATGTTGGCGATATAAGTAGGGTCAGTATATTTTGTGCTATATTACACCGGCACAGTGCAAATCTGTGTGTTACCACTTAGATCCTTGACATAGCCAAATAAGGCTTTGTGGTTATCTTTCGAATCCTTGCCTATTTTCCTGTTGATGTTAGCCTTGGATGATTTCATGAGAGACCTATGTTTCTTACTAATACTGGTCATGGATGTCTGCCCTTCTTGGGATTTGCTGTTTTTCTGGACTACTGTCCTACTTCTGTTGTATGGCCTGTTTATTGCAGGGGGTCCACCAGACTGGTGTCCTTGTGTAGGAGGAGCGAGTCTTTGTTTACCAGTGATGGCACGATCCATACATGCTTTTAGGTACTTATAGAGTGCATTTGTAAATCTGTCTGTATCTTGAGCAGTGTTTTCCCTTAGCATGGGGGCTGTGAACCCCCCCACCCCTGTCTCTAGTAGTGTGAATTTTGCTGTAGGAAAGGTATACAGTGTGGTTTCCATGGGTGGGGGAGATGGTTGGGTGAGGAAACAGTGAATAGCTGATGGTCAGATCTAACCAGTGACCAGTTTACCTCCACTGTGGTGCACCTGTCGCCCATGTTGGTGATTACCACTTCTAGTATGTTTCCACCCCTCATTAGGGAGTTTGCCATTTGATACAGGGCATATAAGGTGATAAATTCCAAGAAGCACTGGGCCTGGAAGTGAGTGCTTGAGTAAGTTTCCCAGTTAATGGTAGGGTAGTTGACATTGACTAATACCAGGGTGTGCGGTAGGACTGTCATGTTTTCCACTGTCTCCAGGTAGGTGGAGTGGTGGTCCTGGGTCATGGAGGGTGATCTGTAGCAGGCCACAGTTTGCATTGCAGTTGTGCCTGATGTTAGCTCCACATGGATGATCTCAGAGGTATCATGCTGCCCCACTAACTTGGAGATGTAGGTATCCCTGATGAATATGGATGCACCCCTCCATGTCTATGTCAGTCCATGTTCTGTGTCCGAAATGTGTGGTATGGGTTGTAGTCTGGTAGTGCTGGTGTGCTCTCAGGAGCTGTAAAACAGGTCTCGGTTACTGCAAAGATGTTGACGTTGTCCATACTGAAGAGTGCTGTGAGTGCGTGCATGTTGTGATCACAACCTCTGGTGTTGAGTAGCATAACCCTCTTTGATTCTGCTATTGTGCTGTTTGCGGAGGTGGGATTCACCTTTGAGACTTCCCTAAAAAAGGCACCATGGGGGCGCTAATAGCCTTGGCCAGTATTCCAAAGCCTAAGGCTGACACGTAAGCCGGTATGGTAGTGTTGCATGCATGTTTCCCATCTGTGCTTGTTTCTCATCTTTACTGTAGGTAACCTACTGGTAAGCAATAGAAAGCCTTAAACTTATACATGTCTTCTAGCTTCCAAGATAGGCTTTTGGAGTGATTAAGTATGGGTGTTCTGTATGTTCTTGCTGTACTTAACTGTTTTCTGACTACATGGTGATATTTCACTGTATACTGTGATCTCAAAGCTCTGTTTATTCACATATCATGGCTGTGATGGCCTGCACTTTAGAGGTTCACAGATAGGTAGTAGGCTATCTGCCCAAGGGCAATTAGAAGCATAGCTACAGTGTGTTGGCTTTCTCTGCACCACTGATGAAGTAACTGAGCCTCTGTCAAGCATAGCCAATGAAGTGATTCCAGGCAGAGTTGTCGGAAGCTGTTGAAGACTGGGGCGGTGGAGGGTGATAGGGACACTTAGTGATCTAAAGAGGACATGTTAACATGAAAAATCAACACCATTCAATTTCCCCAACAGGTCTTGCAGCTATAAAACTGGAGGGGCTCCCCCACCCCTGGCTGTATGGTTCTGGGACACATGATCCCAGGGGTGTATATTCTGTTACCCATTCACACATCAAGGTTTCCCTTGAAGTGTGTCAGTGAGGGGCTATGCCTAATGTAGCTAGGAATGTAATTTATAGTCTCTCATTTAATTTGTTATATGTTTTTATTTCAAGAGTAAGTGAAGCTCAGTGGGTTTGGGCGCCTCTGCCCTTTGCTTAGCCTAGCTTACACATAGAAATCATCTAAATAGGAAATAGGTGGAAGCAACGTTAATGTCAATAGTGTAATGGTTACAGCATTTGCATAGTATCTGTGCATTCGAGGTTCAAATCCCAATAAAGTCAGGGATGTTTATCATGTTAAAAAGTATACCTTAACCACAGCTTGCATATATATTTAGTATTCATCAGTATAATAAACATTTGAAACACCCATATAAACCCATGTGTGCTGGAGAGTAAAGTCAACAGAGAATGTAATGTTATGTATGCACATAGTGAGATGTTACTTCACTGAAATGTATATATCCTGATTAGTTAGCAGATGTGGCTGTGTTTGCACGCACAGGTTGTATGTTTTAAAGTTTGTTTAACTGTTTAACTGCTGCTTTCACACAAACACTTTTAAAAGTGCTTACAACTGCTTAAATGAGTCTTATTCTGGAGTAAAAAACATTTTTAAAGCATCGCAGGTGTTGAACCCTGGACCATGTGCACTATAGTCGTGGGACTTACCACTAAGCCATCTGAGCTGTATACATGTTTCATGGTCTTTAGACTACACATTATACTATAGGCAGTCCACAGTACTGACCACAAATGGGACAGTCACTTTGTGTACATATGTACAGTACATTGTAATGTACTGTAGTTTGTGAATCAACATATACAAGTCTACATATGTATAACTGTTACAAAGTAATACTATATATATATATATATATATATATATATATATATATATATATATATATATATATACATATACATGTCAGTGATGTCTGCACATAGATATAAATAAATAAATATATATATATATATATATATATATATATATATATATATATACAGTTACATCTATAGCCATATATATATAAACATCTATGAACACAGAAGCAATCCAAAGGAATTGAACTGTACACAAAACACATGCAGCTCTGGTATTATAACTATTAATATTAACCTAATTCACAATAGAAAGGAGGGTTGTTGTGTATGTGGAGATTGTGGTGGGGAGGAATGATGGGTAATGAAATCATGCATCTAGGAGAGCCTGGGTTGGATGTTCAATAAGTGAACTGGAGGGGTATACATAGAATATGGGGACAATATAAAAAGAACACAAAACAAGAACCATTCTCATCCATAATACACCCTGTCATGTCACATTGCAACACCTAATTCCACAAACATATGAGCATTAACATGTATCATACATATGTACAGCAACTGACTGTCACATTTGTTTTCAGTAGTGAGGAATGCCTGTAGTAAAATGTATATTCTAAACACTATAGCATTTGTACATGTCTCAGATGCCTTAGTGGTAAAGTCAGTGACTGTGGTGTTCATGGTCCCGGCTGCAAGGGCTGTTAATTTATTTTGAGGGCCAGAATAAGGGCAGTTGGATGCAGGTGTATTAAAGCAGTTGTAAGCGGGTTTGCACGGGTTTGTGCAATGGTAAGTGGTGCTTAAACACAGTTAAACAGATAAGCGATTCACAAGTTTAACATTTGCTTAACGCTGCGCAGTCCACTAGCAGACCTGCTTACAACCGCTTAAATGTGCATTATTCACACTTTCCCTACCAGTGCCTACTCTGAGAGGTAAAATAATAACCCCTTCCAGGATTAGAATCTGCAACCATGTACACCATCCTTAGAGTAACCTACCACTAAGCTACCTGAGATGTACCTATGCCAATTGTGTATTCAGACAGGTTAAAACACAAAAGGGAGGATTGTGTGGAAATAGGACAAACCGCCATGTACCCAATGAAAGGTGTATGCTATATATCTATCTATCTATCTATCTATATATATATATATATATATATATATATATATATATATATATATATAGAGAGAGAGAGAGATACATGTCGATATATAGAGATATACATATATAAGCAGATATATAGATAGGTTAAAAACATCTACACATCTATGGAGGTACAGATAAACGTATGCAATAATATATATTATATATCTATATACATATATATATATATATATATATATATATATATATATATATATATATATATATATATATATATATATATATATATATATATATATATATATATATATATATATATATATATATGGACACACACACACACACACACACACACACACACACACACATACATGTGTGTATACAGCATCTGAAGTGTTCATATCTGAGTATAACATGGACCATAGCAATCACACATTTTGCCCCCCCAAGCAATATGAACCTAACATGTGAAGAGTATATGCCAATACACTATTACAAATATGTTCTATGGACACAGTCACCAACACAACTACAATGACTGCAAATATCCATGACAGAAATACACAGACAGCTTTCATTTAGCAAAACTTTATTACATTCCGATGTATTGCCAAAAGGATTCAATGACTAACAGTATCTGCATGCTATACAGGAACCATTTAACAGTGCCTTAATGAATCAGCCTGCAATTACCATAGTATCAGTCCACTAAGGGATAGGTGTTCACGTAGGGAAAGAACCCCCACACACATATAGAAGATGTATAAAAGTGGTTCCTACACACCTGCATCTGCTATGTACACCCACCAACATCTCCCCCACACCCAAACTAATTACAACAATACATACTGTCATACCATAACCAATTATTCGCCCACTGTACGACATCTGCTGAAACCTTAACATACCTGGACACAGACACACTAACATGGCCCTATGTGAAATAGTTGCTGTTATACAATGGAACAGCTGCTGATGTTACAAGGTTTGTTTGAACTATTCTTGTTTCAGAGGGTTGAAAAGTAATTACACCAGGAAGTGTTACTGATTTCTGATTATCAGCACAGCATGATACACATTAACACCAAACTAAAGATGTCTGGTAAGCACACTGTAATCCCCCTAATATTATATGCATAGCCATGCAGCCTTGAGCTGGTCAAACTTCCTGGCCAGACTGAAACATATGCAGAAATATTAGGTAGAGACAAACCCTGCACAAGTAGCAATGTTCAGAAATATAACAGCAGTACTCACATTTAGACCAAAGCCTCTAGGCATTACACACAGTATATTAGTGTTTGTCTCCACACAGCTGATGCAATAGATTTCAAACAACGCTTCCAGGCTGTCTTCCTCACAAGTAAGGCAAAGGGACAATGCTTCCCCTATAGTGCCTTCTTCATGCAAAGTTCAAGTGAAAGTCCACTGCTGTAACAGGAACAGCCAAGCAATAAACTGCGGGTCTCGCTACTCAATGATACATTTCAGAAACTCACTATGGACTCACTTATGTCAATCCTTAACATGGAGAACATATCTGTGCAGTGACTGAGATATGGTTCAACACTCCGGAGAGCACACCTGCATGAGCATGTTATAACACATACCTCACCTCTTGCCCATTATCCTTTATTGGAACACACGGGCCACAGGTGTGTCCATATTCCTGAAGGATATGTACACCCCCACGCATAACTTCAGATGCATTATGCTGAGCAACTACCTTTGTGCCAAAGTAGAATCCAAATTGCACCTTGCGACAGATGACCCACCATGCCTCAGAATTCCCAACTGTCATATTGTGCTGTAATGGGAAATATTAGGTTTGAGGCAGAAAACCATAATAATGGCTACTCTCAACTATTCCATTATGGACTGGGAAGACCCCTCATGTACCAACACCTGCGCTCAATACAAGTTGGATTTCATTAATGCATGTTGGATTTCTTCAACCCCAAAGACCTGGATCACCATAGTCACACAAGCAGGGCTAACAGTATGCTACACATAGTCAGTCTCCAAAGCCAATGTTATGCTTCTTATGAGTGAAGTGGTGACTGTCATGGCACCCACACTGATGGACAATGCATGTGCAAATGCTGAATCCTATACAAATGAACTTTAAGCACTCACATAACTGCAGTGATTGTGCCATTGAAACAGAACCAAGATTCAACCAAACACAAACAAGAAGGCAAACTGGTGATACTATGCCTTAAAGTGTACCACATAAGGTAGTAACTGTTGCAACAGTGAACACACATGAGTGGAGGTGATCCCTGGTCAGCCTCATTAAGATGCAGATACACTATATAAAACCACACAAAGTTACTGTGAAATTAATCAGCCACATATTATGAGGCCAGCCACATAGCATTCTATAGCTGTGTCATGAATCATAATGGCAACAACAAGACATGCCGTGCTTCACAGCATTATGGCATGGGAAGTACTGCACCTACAGAAATATCACCTGTTCATCCAGATAGGGTCTTGGAGAACCTAAACCCATTCCCACCTCCCCCCCAACAGGTACACATATTTATATATCTATAGATTTATATATCCATGTACACTACAGAGCCCCTGTAATAACAACTATGCAGGTACAAGCTGCACTCTCTAAAGCCATACATACAGCTTTTATGGGACCTGTCAAGATCCCAGGGTGTATCCTACAGAAATGTCACAACAATTTGCTCGCCACATACACATCATGTTCAATCATAGCTTCGTGTCAGGCTGTGTACACACTGAATGGTGCACAACAACAATTATCACAGCCCACAAAGGGGGAGACACCACTGATAATGGGAAATAGTGCACTACTACCCTGCTGATTCTGGTCTGTAAGGCCATGAACCGTGATCAACTTATTTGATGTAGTCAGTACAGATGTAGAAGACAGTAAGGTTGATTCACACAACATATCATGACCTTGCCAGGTCTTAGAACACCATCACCCATACTGTGTCCCAGCTACACTCAGTAAACTAGGTGTATATTCCTATGTCACAGGAGTGGTTGGCAAATGGACTGCTGGCAGAACCAACACTACAAAATGTGTCTGACTAATACACAAACATCAAATCAGTGCCAGCTACAGTAATACAGGGTTAATTCCTGGCACTCCCCCTCTTTGTTATCTATACCACACAGACTAACACAGAAGGCATCTGCCTATTGATGTTTGCAAATGACTAGGAACTAGGAGCAATAGCTGACTCAATGTGTGCTGCAGTCAACATACAGTAGGGCCTTTGTGGGTTGATGTGTGGTGTGTGACATATGGACACAATCTGATAGCTAAGTATTGCATTGTCATCCTCTATGTTAAAAACCCTGTACCCATGAACTACCACCTAGGCAGCGGTCAATATAATGGAAACTGTGTGTGTATGGGATGCAGCTGGACAGTAGTCTTTCCTTTGATAGTTACTTCACCACACCAGTCAGGTAGTCATACGTGGCATCCCTAATCATGACAGGTTGCCATCCATGAATATAGAGATAATTGTTCAGCCATACTCAACACTCAAGTGACCCATAATAGATCACATATCTCCTTTAAGGGTTATTGGCCATGTTCTGATGGCCTACACTGGCCTTCCCAATCCCTAGCTCTACTATGTAGCATGATGCCTACCCTGAATAAATCCATGTCCAACCCAGAGATGTTTGACATGCTACACTTATACATCCTGATTTCAAATAAACACATACTTCATGGACATCCACCTTTCTAGTACAAGGATCACAACATGCCTGACAGATCTCTGTCCCATACACTTTACATACTCCTGCCATACTATGCATCCCTGTCCAGTGAAGCTGTACATTGCCCCTCTTTGTGACATAGTGTGATGACCGCATGGCAAATATATCAGTAACCCTGTGGATCAGTTATGTGGCACTGCTTGAACTGGCCACTGAAACATACCTGTCTGTTGGCTACAGCTAGGTAATCTTTCAGCCTGATAAATGGCCCTGGGCATATAGCCTACTAGTTCACTATGACCATACATGCTATAGTTGATATCCAACCCTAAAAATACCATGAGGCTAGCCATTGTCCCATGTGTTTCACATGTGCAACATGGGTAATACATGGCAAGATGCTAAACAGCTGTACAGTGCCATGTAGATGTATATGGCAAAGCACATACAGGTAAAACTTTTTGTGAGCATGTCTGCAGGGTCACAGGTAATGTCCCTAAAGGCTGTGTATGACTATATATGTGACATATACACAGCATTAAGGTCTATTGCATTAATGTGAACACATCCAGGCATTTGCTGATAAGTAAAGACACCGGAACAGGCAAACAGACATGCCCACATCAAGACATCCACATGGAGTATGAGCAATGTCATCACTTGACACACACACATATATGGTGATAACATGAAATCACTAGTAAGTGTCAAATGTGTGTGAGTAAAACATGTCAGTGGTGTTAGTGTCATGTAGATTTGCAAAGACATATTTGTAATCTTAATAAATGTAATACACATGTATGTTCAGCTGTACTTCTGTACTTCTCTGTGAGTTACTGTGACCTGTCTCCATCATTATGTCTTCCAGGTATGCCACGTGCTAGGCTGCCACCATACACCCGCTTGGAGGATGAGGTCCACATCCCATACCTCCTCAAAAACCATGTAACACTCTTCATCCATGTGCCACAGGATGCACAGCAGCAGTATGCCCAGTGGGAGGAACTCCGCAGGAGGGTAAATGATGTTGGAGGCCACAATTGCACCTATCAGCAGGTGCACAGACACTGCACGGACCTCATAAGATGGGCAAAACAGTGTGCTAATGCAATCGCCAGGGAACTAGGTGCAACAGGTGGGGGGCCACTCACCCAGGCCCCACTCTCACATACCGAGGAGCTACTGGCAAATCTGGGGACACCTGCAGACCTCCCTCCACAAGCTTTAGCTGGTATTGTGGAGGTGGGTGTCTCTCAACCACTGAGCCTGGAGTTGCCTGGTAAGTCACTGCTGCACATATAACACAACTATATTTCATATAGTTACATGTGCTACTGTACTATATGTAATGTAACATCATATGCAAGGCATGTATGCATACATGCCACATACTATAGTCTGCTACTCTATGTATGCACAGATGTGCATACTCCATAGTATAGTCTATTGTACTGGCTTATGTGCTAACATGGATATTGCACCCTGTAGCTATCACACAGGTGTGGGTAATGATCTTACTGCTGTGACACTCCTATTTAGGTACCTCTGGCGTTTTGCAGTGACACTAGCCTGTTGCAGGTGAGATTGTTATTTACCAGGCTTGATAATGCACAGATCATATTAATTGCATGCTATCTGCCATGCGGCCATTTAATACACGTACACATAATGTATAGTGGTCCTGTTAATATACACTGGTCAGACCTGCAATGCATCACAGTGGTTACCCATGTGGAATGACTGAAGACTATATGAAACACCTACACTAAACCTTACAAACTGTCATTGCCAGATGTTTGGACAGCTGTGAATACAATGGTGGAAGTGTTGCTCACTGTAGGGACAGGTACTACATATCAGCATTACACATGTAGGGAATACAAACAGTACTATACAGAGACCATATGTGTGTACACACTCTAAATGTTTTGGAGCTGGAGTATGACCAGCCCACAGGATTCACCCTTGTGGATTATACCCATGCTATGAATGTCACACAATGTCATGTGCTATCTAATATGTCCATGACATGTAGTGGGCTGACTGCAACACTGCTCAACTATCTTGCAAAACATGATATCTCACATCCCAAACATACCACCCTTTGTCTGCATAACCCTGTCCTCAGTGGAGCATATGACATCTATGGATGTATGTCATATGGGACAACACTGACATGTGACATAGATGCCCATCACAACCATTGGACAAAACATGTACACATGGTCATGGAGGATGGCCAGAGACATGAAGCAACACACACAGTAGAAGTGATGTACATGTGTGTACACCCTGTTGTGCATTGGCTCGACACAATACAACTATGGCCTTTGTGTAATGGTGATATTGCAGATGTGAAACACTAAACATCATAAAGGCCTGTGCACACCTTGTGTAGTCATGACATCGAAACCACCACATAACATGTCTTGAACATCTTGAGTGTGTCAAGACATGAAAGCATTCACCTATACAGTATCCAAATGCATATATGTGTTGCACAACATACACATACAACCACAGCAGGCCACAGATACAGTACATTCACCTTGCTGGTGTCAGATATCACTGTCATGCTTGCTCCTCATGTGTGTGAAGTACACAGATGTCATGTGGGACATGGAGTAGTGCTAAAATGCCATGTCTAGGTATAGTTGCCAGGCATCAGTAAAATGGTTGCAGATGTGCAGGGGTGTCATCTGTATACCCTACAGTGACCTGTGTCACACATTCCACATTAGGGTTTAGTGTGTATACACCCCAGTGGCGTGGGTCACATTCCACATTAGATATGTATTGTATCTGAACACAGTCATGGCTATGAACTGTGTCTGTAACTCACACTGTATAGCAATAGTGAAGCCACATGATGCCCTGCAATGGCTATGCACATCAGCTCAATGTGCAGTATGTCACTGCATATTTGTAGTGTGGACTGACAACATTGTGTCAGCTGAAGGTCCATGTTAGTATAACATGTCCCTGCATTGGGACACCATTGCCTTACTGTATATTTGAAAGGACACTATTGTGTTACACATGCATGCATGTCATTCAACACGTCAGCAGAAGACATGTCATACTATATGTGATTGGCAAGGTCATATGCCACACATCAGGCTGGTGTACTATTAACCTATGCTGGTCTGTGGCACCATTGCAAAGTAGGGACAACCATGTCAAACATGTGTGTACAGCCACATGCACATTGTCTGTAGACTCAGCTCAGGGGTAGGCAGAAACATGTTGAACAGACATGCACTGCTTTGGGGGAGATATGCAAGCTAGGGATCAGGCAAACATAGTATCCACTCCACATACCCTTCTGCACATGTCCTCCTCACACATAGGGGCAGTGGCCAACACAAAGCATCATTGGCAGATGTACAAAGATCAGTGATGGTCTTTTAACATGCGGGGTATGTTGCACAAAATATGGCAGTGTGGTGCAACGGTGCATAGTGCATGCATTTTGTTGCAGGTATGGGACATAAGCTACTAACACAAATGGTGCAACACAGGGATGCATGCTAACTACTACTATAAATGTGTAAGGTGCATGCCTTCTGCTATAACACATGCATGCTGTTGTGTGCAACTCAGGGATGTATGATAACTGCCACTATAATTGTCTAAGCTGAATGCAATCTGCCATATCACATGCATGTTGCATGCTGTTAGGAGCCATAGTATGTGTCTGTGGGTCTGTGTGTGTCTGTCTGTGTGTGTCTGTGTGTGTGCTGTGCTGTATAACTTGTAATGTACAGTTCTTGTCTGCCCCCACAGGTGTTGATGTAGGTGCATTGCTCTCCTGCAGTCCACCTGATGTTAGTGTCTCCACAGACTCTAGCAGTGATGATGAAAGTATGATTGAGGCACAGGTAGCGTTGTCAGGGGCTGAATCTGTGCCATTGGTTGCCATTCCACCTGTATCTTCCTCATCCCTGCACACAGTTCTCCTGCCTACACATACCCCATCACCAGTGGTCATAGAGGAAGGACAGTTAGTGGATGGTAGCATGGAACAGGGAAGTGTGGAGACTATGGAAGGTGTACCTGCACAACATGATCCCAGCCAACTGACTGGTGATGTCCCACACAGGCATGTGCCCAGTGCTGCTCATAGGTGGACCACTGGCCAACATGCCCCTGCAAGACAAAGCACATCAGCTGGTGTCACCAGATGCATGTTTCAGGCTGTAATGGAGGCACAGGCACATGCTGAACAGCACAACAGAGAAGGTCTGAGGCTTCAGAGGGTTGCTGTCAATTCTTTAACTGACAACATCCAGGCAATTGCAAATGCTCACCATCATCTTGCAGATGTCTTGGATAGACGATTGGGTTATGTGGTGGAAGTCCCTGACTGTGGCATGTCAATCCTCGAGTGTGGAATATCTGTGCTGGAACATCTGGTGGGAGTGAGGCATCGGGCACATGGACGTAGGCCAGCTACATCACCTGTTGAAGGTCTACATGAACATGCTACTTCACATGCCCGCTGCCATAGTGGCGGTAGCAGCAGCATTGCAGCTGGTGCTGTGCTGTCCACACAAGGACACAGCAGGCCAAGTGCACATGGTCCTGGATGGCCCCAACAGGGACACGGTTCCAGTGGACATGTGTCACACAGTACCCAATCTGGACCTCTGCCTGGTAGTACCCGTGCAACCCCTGGCAGGCACAGGTCACGTATATACACACACACACCAGAAACACACATGCATAACATCCACACATGCCCAATGATATCAAAAGCCCTAACCCACACACATGATGTCATCCAATGGTGCAGCCTAGGTCTCTGGCAAACATTATCACCCTGTGCATATGATGATGCCTGTGCCGCATCCCTGTCATCCACATCATCGGTGCAGGGATATGCTCATATGGTCTGATGCACAGGGTGAACATACTAGGAAGACAGTTGTAGATTAATATTGTTGAGTAGTGTTTGACAGGCAACGGACATACCATGTATTACAGTTTTAAAATGCATTTGGTATGTTTGACAGAATATATCACGTATAACAGTAACTGCATGTTGATCTTGATGTTCTGCCTTCCTCTTTCAGGTGTAATTGCATATGCTGGGGGATGTCAGTGTTTGCGGTTAGTGTCCCATATATAAATGTTGACTACTCACAGGTCTGTATGACAATACCTGCATGCACTTTGTAGCTTCCACATTGCAGTTTTAATCTCCCAAGTTTCAATTATGTTTACTGATCTAATGATCCAAGAGCATGATAATCGTGTAGCAAGCTACTGTGTTCAGAGCTGTCACATCCATAGTAGGTGACATCGCAGGTATAATTACCCAGAGTGGGGAGGAGGTAAAACAGTGGTATAGCAGATGACAAGGATAACGGCCAGTGGAAAAAGTGGCTTCTCATTGGGAAGCAATAATACCCGCTCTCATGACAGGATGCAAACACAGACACACACTCAGGGATTCACAGACAGTAACACACACTCTGACATACACAGTTGTCAGGGTTGGGATGAGAACCCCTGCCTATGTGCAAATCATCATTATAGTACTACGCAATTACAAGATGTGCCACAGAGATTACACATGTACAGGTAGTCAGAATGGCCTAAGATCGAGGACATCAACAGGGATACTAGATTGCAGTGAGTGAATGTGGGGTGGGGGTTCATCAGTCGGCTATGTAACAACAAGCCTCATCCCAGGGTGTACATGTTTACAGGCAGTTAGAATGCACTATTAAGATTGATGACATCAACAGGGATGCTAGATTTCATTGAGTGGATGGGGGGAGGGGGCCTTAACATTTCACTATGATAAAATACAGCCTTACACCAGGGACTGGACAGCCATACATACACACATACACACACACACACACTGTGGCATTCACAAAGATATACACCTATGTCACACACATACAGACACTTGCCATGTGTGAAATTTAACCACCTGCCTATGCCTTTCTTTCTACACTTCACTCTGTACTGATGTCTGCCACAGTGTTCAGGAGAGTGAAAAACATTTGGGATGTATTCCCCACCATACGTGACATATATGGACACACACACACATCCACATGTGCCAGTACTGTGAATCAATCACCTGCCTATCTCATGATAGGTATTACAGAGTTACAGCACTATTGGATGTGCTACAAAGCATACTGACTCTTTCCTTTGCCACCTGTGCTGATATATGCACAATATATGCACAGGGGAGGTGTTACTGTTACAGGTGTCAAGAAGTTTGCCTTCAGTGTCACCCTTACTGCATTCTACATTGTGTGTCTTCCACTTCAATTAACAGAACCATAGCATAGCAATTACACAGGTTATTGTAGGAATGGTTGTAACACACATGTGAGCTGTCCTCAGTAATCATTCATCTGTAATGAATTACAGATTCATCTCTAATGAATTAGGCCATTCTGAATGAATGAGGATACATTCCACACCTTCCCCACACAGAGACAGATAACTGGTGCCAGCACCATGGTTTAAAGTTAAATGCCAAAAAATGTATAGTCATACCCTTTGGCAAAAACAATGTGCCCACAAATTACCACATAGGCGGAAACCCATTAAGTACAGAGAAAGTTATTAGGGACCTGGGGACCCAAGTTGATAGCAATCTCTCCTTTGAAAACCACATTGCCAAAGTGGTTAGAAAGACCTTCTACATAGCCCACCTCATCACGAAGGGTTTCACATCTAGATCAAGAGAGGAAATCATGCCCCTTTATTCATCCCTCATCAGGCCCATCATAGAATACAATGCCCCTTTTGGGATGTACCTTGCCTGACACCTGCAGCAATTAGAAAGACCCCAAAAGTATCTCACCAAGAGGATAAAGGGTCTCAAACAGATGCCATATGCTGCTCAGTTAAAAAAACTCCAGCTCTACTCAGTTGCATACCGCCTACTTCGAGGCGATCTATGCCTGACATACAAAGCTATGTCAAATCCAGAATTAATGGACATGCTCCACCTCAGTAAATCTAAATCCCTTAGAGCCACACGCTCGAGGGACTTGAACCTTAGCACAGAAATAAATAGAACTTGCTGGAGGGACAGGTTCATAACCCAGAGGCTCCCTTCGCTCTGGAATAGAATTCCAGTTCATGTGAGGCAGAGCACCTCACTGAATCTCTTCAAGAAGAATCTCGATAGGTGGATGGGGGATCATAGGTTTGTCCCAGGGATTACTCCCGTGTCACTATTAGACAGAGGCACAGTAAACTAAACCTTAAAAAAGGGCACAGTGTACTCAAATCAAGGGGTGGCGTAAGCCATGCAAAATCAGGCTAGGCTTATAATTGCCCCAGGGCAGATAGCCTAGTATGACCCTATGAACCTATGTAAAGTAGCCCCACCACTTAGTAGTCATGTCCAAACATCTATCCATACCTAAAGTACAGCTTACTGTACTTTGAGCATATCACCATATACAGTTGGCAATGTTGAGGCTGCTTTGCAACAGCATGATGTACTAAGACAACAGTCACCTTCAAACATCAGACACTGCACACACATCAATACATGTACAAATATGCAGTCTCCATCAGTAAGTGGACTAGCAGGTCATGAGGATACATTCCACACCTTCCCCACACCATGTGTGAAACCTAGCCGAGCATTACACCATAATGGATGTTGTTTTCATGTACTGGTAGGACACACAACCACCTTCACTGAGTAGCCAAGTGTACATTCATGCCAACAACACATATCAGCAAGACACACACACACACACACACACACACACACACACACACACACACACACACACACACACACACACACACACACACACAGCAATACTCCATAAAGCCAGGGCACTGTAATGGTCAACACTGACCACTTCATATATGCCACATGCTCACCTCATGTAAGAGTGCCAGCAATGTGCTCTGTTTGAGTTAGGCATTACACACATTCAAGCATGTCCCAGGTCTGTGGCTTGTAAACATCTCACCCCAGCATGTTCTGGCTATTGTGGTAATAAGGTTAATGTCCAGACAGCACACAGCATGTATGGCTTGCAATTGTTGACATGGGGTATATGTAGGAGTTGTGGGCACACATGGCTGTACATGTCATGGACATATCACCTGTAACTACTCAGGAACATACAGAGCATAGCTGTATTTCCTTGAGTCTGTCAATACGGGC
Source organism: Protopterus annectens (assembly GCF_019279795.1). NCBI lineage: Eukaryota > Metazoa > Chordata > Ceratodontiformes > Protopteridae > Protopterus > Protopterus annectens. The sequence continues at coordinate 834,735,522 of NC_056735.1, forward strand.
CATGTGTGTAGGTCCTATGATCCTGTTATTTGGGTATGTTTGTAGGCATTGCATTAGGTGGACATGTCTAATGACATGCATGCCAGATGGGTTGTTGTATGATATGATAGGTGTCATAGGTGTCAACATAGATATCAAACATTATGTACTGTTATCATTCAGCAGCCATGGACCTATCTGCCATGTGCATGTATGTAATGAATGTAGCCACCTGTATGTAGAAAGGACAACAACAGCTATGGTATTTTCATTTATGTTGTATGAGTGTGGGATGTACATATCCAGGGCAGGTACATTTAGGTCATATTCAACCATGAGGGTGTTGTTTACTGGTGTACAGCAACAGTCGACTGTGTTAATGTTGACAACATCCGAGGGACCCTGGTATGTGTATAACTGACCTGGTTATAAACAGTGGTATAATTGCATTGCATAACACATTATGCAACTGTGGCAGTACATGGGTACTTTGCACAGTTGAGGTAGGGCAATGTAAAGTCCACCAATCAAAGGTTATTTGGTGTTCTACCATACTATGTCATACCACATGTATGGATGTTTGTTGGTAGTCTGAGGACATGGTGATGGATGTATGAGGATACTCCCTAGAATGCAGCTTTTGCCACGGTCACCTGTACCTGACTCATCTGTGATGACTTATGTCAGAGTAGTGGTCTTTACTTGTGAGTAGCCTTTATGAATATGTGGACACCACCACCTGGAATGGTCCATACTAGTGTTATGGCCCACATGTCTGGAGCTGAGTTATATGGTGGTAGTGCAATTGTGCACTACAGAGACTTCAGCCAGGTATTCCTCACTGCACAGATATCAGTATTCCCCATTGTGCAAATGGATTACAAAATCCACACATCTAGCACTGGTTAGCATGAGCATCCAATGCAATTGTCTTGTAGGTGTCAGGGTGTTACTTCTGTGTTTAGGACTTTTGTCTTGGAATGCCACTATATGGGTAAATGCGACCTAGGTATTATCCACACTCCCTTGAATCATGGATGCATGTGCTGTCTGACAAAGGCTTGTCTTTCAGTCATGACATCCCAGAATGACAGACACTGAATAACCTCATAATTACAGCAGGACATTGGCCCATTGTTTTGGTCAAGCAGTTGCCACTCATACCATGACATCACTGCGAGTGGCAGTAATGTGGTTGTTATCAAATGCTACATCTAAGGTGACGGACACCAGCAGACGTTGTGTATATGACAAATGTCAGATATACTTAGTGTAGTGGTCCTGCTAATAATGACAAATACTAACACAGCCGGGAGAGGTCATCTTGACACCTGCACCTCAGTACCATTAGACAATGGGGCTCACTTATTATGCTTGCACATGCCACTGTTCCAAGTATAATGTCACTGTCCACAACCTGCTATCAAAGTATGCCTTTCAGGGCAGCAATGTGTATGACACATGCTGTAGTTAGCATCCACCTGTGTGTTCCAGTTAACCTATTGTCTGTCACTTCCACACATGCATGATTGTGTATATTTCACATATATATGTCAGTACCTCATGTACATGTATGCATGTGTATCACACAGCACAGACACAGATATATCATTTACAGGCCACATACAGGTATCTGGTAGTAAATCTGTATGATGTGCATATATACTGACAGTTAAGATGTACATAGCTGTAAACCTGTGTGTTTACAATAGGGGTCCATTACAACATGTTCTGTACATGTAAGTGCATGAGCATGCACACTGTGGCCTTCCATGGTTAGAATTGGAGTGCATCCCAAACATCCCTCTGCTACTGAGTGTATGAGCGTACCCACTGCCACCTGGTGTAATTTGAGTCAGTGCATCTGAACAAGCCCTTTGTTTCTAAGTGTATGAACATGCCCAGTATAATCTTGTGTAGTTGTAGTCATAGTGTATCCCAAACAGGTAGTTGTAGTCATAGTGTATCCCAAACAGCCCTGTGCTACTAAGTGTATGAGCATGCCCACTTTCACCTTGTGTAATTGGAGTCAATGCATCCAAACAAGTTCCTGTGATTCTATGTGTATGAGCATGACCATTGTAACCCTGTATAGTGATAGTAGTTGTCCATTCCACAGATGGGCATACTCCAGTTCAGGGCTTGTTGTGCTACAACTATACCTCTCAGGCCTACCTATATCTTACCTGCAGTTTATGTGTCATGTTTTTGCATACATGTTGTAATGGACTCCTACTTTCAACACACAGGTTTACAGCTATAACTGTCAGTATCCCTGTTGTTGTCCTCACTCTTAGAAGGGCATTCTGTGTGCCTTGCAAAGTATAATCTCTGTGGTGCCTCTCGTAACTGTGTAGTACTGTAATAGTGATCTGTAGATAGGCAGGAGGTCTGATCCCACCACTGGCAAGTGTGTGTGTGTCAGCAAGTGATTGTGTGTGTGTGTTCGTGTCTGCATCCTGTCATGACAGTGGGTTTTGCTGCTTTCCAAAGAGAAACCACCTTTTGCACTGGCCTTTATCCTTGTCATCTGCTAAACCACCCTTTCCCCCCACCCCACTGCAAGTAATCAGTCCTGTGATGTCACCCAGCTCAGAAGCAGAATCAGAGTAAGTGTAATTGTATGGTGTCTGTGGCACATACCCCAACTGCATACCACTCTACTAGTTACCTTTACATAGGCAAGACTTGTATGCTCAATACTGGCAAGTGTGTGCATTTGTGTGTGTATGTGACTACCCTGTAGCCAGGCATACACAAGTGTTATGTCTTTTAACATGCTGCACACCATGGTAGTCATCTGTGGTGAGTGGAGTCTACAAATTATTACATAGTTAGGAATAGAAAAAAATAGACAGTCAAGAACGACTAAAGTTGGGTATGTTGTTTTCCTGTGCCACTGTTGAGCAGTGACACAGAAGTGGTCGCTGGGGTGTATGTCCATACAAATCATTGCCCCACCCAAACTCCTCAATCCCCGGGATATATTTCCTTAGCCATCTATCCCAACCCCAAACACCACATACACAACAACCATCTCCTCTGGTGAACTGATTACGATTTAAATGTTATAAAGCAAGAGATGCCTCTGTTTTGTGTACATGTCAGTTCCTTTGGATCCCTTCTGTGTCACAAAGGGTGTTCAGACATGTGTGTTTATATATATATATATATATATATATATATATATATATATATATATATATATATACACACATATGGCTATAGCTGTGTCTGTGTATATGTATATATATATATATATATATATATATATATATATATATATATATATGTGTGTGTGTGTGTGTGTGTGTGTGTGTGTGTGTGTGTGTGTATACACATCCAGTAGGTGCATATATGTATTTAGTTATGACAGTTGTACAGATGTAGACTTGTCTATGTTGTTTCACAGAGTACAGTACATTCAAGGGTACTGTACATATGTACACAAAGTGACTGTCCCATTTGTTTTCAGTACTGTGGAATACCTGTAGTAAGATGTGTATTATAAAAACCATGAAACATGTATACAACCCTGATGGCTTAGTGGTAAGTCCAGTGACCTCGGTGTACATGTCCAGGGTTCAAGATCTACAAGGCATGTTGATAATGTCACTTAGGACTGAATAAAACACTTTTATGCAGTTGTAAGTGGGTGTAAATGTGTTTTCACTACAGTAAACAGCAAGTACACACAGGTACAAGACATGTACAACTCGCAGTACAGTTGAAACGCCCTTCTTTTGCAATCCTGCTGATGTCACCCACCTAGAAATACACCTCTGGGACTACTGTTACCCAATAATCTGTGTAACACGTCCTGTAACTGCATAAAGCTGTAGTGTGATAAGCTAGTTTGGTAGGTGTTCTAATCCCAGACATGCTAACTGTGTGCATGTCTGTCTGCCTGAGAAGGAAACAATGCTTTTTATAGTACGCACATGCCTTACGATTCACATGCTCACCTTTGGCAATCCTGCTGATGTCACCCACCTAGAAATACACCTCTGGGACTGTTGCAATCCAGTAATCTTAGTAGCACACCCTGTAACTGCATAATGCTGTAGTGTGATAAATTAGTTGGTAGGTGTTCTAATCCTAGACATGCTAACTGTGTGCGTGTCTGTCTGCCTGAGAAGGAAACAATGCTTTTTATAGTACGCACATGCCTTACGATTCACATGCTCACCTTTGGCAATCCTGCTGTCACCCACCTAGGAATACACCTCTGTGACTACTGTAACTCAGTAATATCTGTAGCACATCCTGTAACTGCATCATGCTGTAGTGTGATAAACTAGTTTGGTAGGTGTTCTAATCCCAGACATGCCAACTGTGTGTCTGCCTGCCTGAGAAGGGAACAATGCTTTTTAAAGTATGCACACTCCTTTCAATTCACATACTCACCTTTGGCAACCCTGCTGATGTCACCCACCTAGAAATACACCTTTGGGACTGCAGTAACCTAGTAATCTATGTAGCACATCCTGTAACTGCCTACCACTGGAGTGTGATTTAGAACTGTGGTAGGGATCCATCCACAATCATGGCAGTTATGTATGTTTTCTGTGTGTTTCAATGTCTGTGTAGGGAGCAATGCATTATACCCTACTCACTTGCAAGACATTTACAATACCCTACTTTGGTACTCCTGCTGATGTCATACCTTGTAAAATACACCTCTGGAGAATAAGCTCCCTACTAATCCTTGTGGTGTGTCCTATAACAGCCCTGTGCAGTAGTGTAATATAGATCTTGGTCATGGGTTCTATACCCACACATGTCGGTTGTGTGAGTAATGCCTTTTGGGCTACTCACTTGCAGGAAATCTGAAATGCCCTACTTTGGTAAACCTGCTGATGTCATTCCTTGTGAATACACCGTTGGGGATGGAGTAACCTAGTAATCTCCATAGCGTGTGGTATAACTGCGTAATGTTGTAATGTGATAAACTAATTAGGTAGGAGCTCTATTCCAAGTCATGGCAGGTGTGTGGGTGTGTGTTTGACAGTCAGAGCCTGTGTGGAGGTGGCTGTGAATGTCTAACCACTGGACATGTTGAGGAGCGGGTTTTGTAGTTTTCCTATATGGTGGCCATATTATATGTCACAATGCCACCTCACGAGGTTTACAGATTTAAATCAGCCAAGAGACTAGGTTGGCAAGCCATAGCCCTATATCTGGCAAAAGACCTTGTGAACATGGTAAGCAACCCTACTATTACTCAGAATATGGTCTGGACCATGTGTCATACACAAACACACTTGCCTAGAATATGCCGCTATGTTGCTAGTACCCTGCACATTGTTGACAGATAGTAGGCATGGTGTGATTGCAGTGGGCCACAGAGGGCATGGCACCCTGTCCAACAGTACAATAGGCACATAATTGTGGACAATGCACCTTCACTATGTTCCCCACTGGATTCCTGCAACATATGTGGTGCCATCAAATGTGATCCAAAAAGGAAAAGGACATACAATGCCTTACACACACGCCCTGTATGGACAGATGCCACTGACACAAGGGAACACCTGTATCATGTTATCTTTGCAGGTGCATGGTCAATCTGCTGTCTATTAGAAGGTCCTGCCACACCAGGCCAGTACTGGCACAGGCCAGTATTGGCACATCTGATGATAACACTCAGTGTACACAACATGTGCCAGGCAAACCAGGTACACTTAAACATGTCACTGCACATTATTGTGGGATGTGCACATCCCAGGCATTGTCCATGTCAAGGACTATCAAACACAGACATGGCATGCATTACAAAGGAATGACCACACACAATGGTAACCAGGATGACAGGACAGGTCATACAATACCCATCTGTGTGGGACATTGCAGACACTACACCCTGGAACCACACTGCAGACCATTGTCAGGTGGCCTGATGCCAAGGATTACCCCTCACCCAACCTTGTACAGCCATCTTGCTCAGCCAACCACTACACACCCATGAAGCAATGCACACATGCATGTCAGTACTGGCACCATGTGTCTGCGTGTGGGGTATGATGTTCCCAACCACAGTCACACCCAGTATAACACCCACTGGCATACTGACTGATGTCAGACATGTTCACATGCCCTAGCCCATAGAACCTTAGGATATCCCCTGTGGTGTATGTAATACCTGTGCATTACTGCAGTGTGGCAAACTTAGTAGTTAGGAAGAGTCCCTTCAAGAGTGTGGTTGTGTTGACAATGATATCTGTTCATGTGGACAGCCATGTGTGCTGCACCTAATGTATGTCTAATATATCTCTGTTGCAGATGTTGCTCACCAGCACACATATATGTTCTTACAGCACACCAACATGTCAACTATGTGGGACATGGAGTAACTGCATGCACTTGTAATAGTAAGGGCTAGTCAGACAGTGGTTTGAACCCCTGTACTGGTAGGTGTGTGACAGACGATGCTTAGGTTTTAGCCTCCCAGCCCTTCTCTGAAGTATGTTGCCTCTGTCTGTCCCTCCCACACACTCTCTTGTGGATGTGGAGTTGTACACCTGCTCAGCAGCAGCTTGTGTTTTGTACGTGATAGTCATGATCAGGTGATGGCCTCTGCACCTATTGCAGTCCTCCTTTAGCTGATTGCATGTGGAACAGCTGTGGTCATATTCCCATAGCCAATTGGCATGGAAACACAGAACAATATCTAGGAACATCTTGTCGGTGTTTGCACATGACAGTCGCTGTGAGTGGAACCTGGATCTGGTGTTTGGTAAACAGCATCACAGATGATATCTGGATATTCCTTAAACAACATACACAGTGGAAAATAGCCTAAAGACAGGAAGGTGATGTGCTAGACATGACTACAGCATGTAAGTGTAGCTATGCTTCATTGAGACTACTGCCAATTTAACAGGTTGTGTGTGGTAATGGCTAGTCTGCATGTTTTAATAACTGACAAGACAGTGCTCTGTTTGTGAGGAAACCCCCATCTGTAGGGTCATCTGTGGACTGGTCAGTGTGTGGAACCATTTGTTTCTTGTGTTACTCACAGAACACACACATCTGTGAGCTGCAGAAGCATAGTGTGAGGATTGCAGTTAGTACATGGTGATAGTGATGAGAGTTACTGCCATCGCATCCCTGATTGGACATACATCACATGAAACAGTGTTATGACAGTCACTGTCTGAGGTTATCACAGTGACATGCCAATAATGGGCCAATGTTCATAGCTGCTGTCACAAGTCATCTACGCTTTGTACAGATGTCATGCAGAATATATGCATGTGTTGTGCTCCCTCTGCAAATGTATGACATATGTTGTGTTGGGTTGATGGTCATATCTATGCATGCTGTTGTAAGTAATCCTGAATACTGTTGACTATTACTAAGCCATATCTGTGTTAAAACTGCAACACCATAGATTGTATGGAATTGGAGGTCTCGGCGGAACCACCTGTCCCACTTCAGCTGGCCATGGCACCGGGCATCAGCACATCTGGGGCCCAGCTTTGGATCTCCACCTCTGTTGGCTCTGCACTGGTTGAACCGCTACTAAGGATGGGGCTTGTCCCCCCTGGGAGCAAGTCCAGACAGGAACTTGTAAGCCATCGTACAATCCAGGATGTGGTGCATAGGGGGCTCAATAAGGGGTTTCAAGGCCAGATACTCCAGCTCGAGGGCAGAGTGTCACATTTAGAGGGTGAGCCTGCCCCTCCTAGACAGCCCCTTAGCACAGCCACCTTTGCGGCTGTGAAGGTGCAGTGGTGGCTGGCCATGGGTGGGGACCTCTGTCCCACTGTTTCCATTTGGGGGCTCATGGGCTTGGGACTGCTGAACACCCCTCCCCGTCCAAGGTGTATAACCCCCACATGTGTCATATACTGCCCCTGTATTCTGTCTTGTCTGTCATCTTTCCCAACCTATCCTCCACAAACATACCTACTCTCCTTCCCCGACATCCCACTCTCACCTTACGAAAATGGAAACAAAAGGCCAATCTGTTCCCAGAACAACATTTTCCCCATACATAGCTGTCCATTTCACACACGTGTCCACTGGACACATGTAACCTTTTTAATTTGCATCACAACATACTACTGCTGTCCTCGCCCCTCTCTCAGGCACACAATCCTGGTATGCACATGACTCCTAAAGATTCCAGGTACACGTGATGCAGATGACCCCACTGTACACACAACACTACCGGTCCCTCTATGGTTACCCCATTTAACTTTTTAATGATGATAATGTCGCACACTGCACCTTGCAAGAGTACTGTTCTCACATCATGATTGGACAGGAACTGTTTTGTTAATGTAAATAAAATGCACAAAGTAATGTATTTGGCCAATGTACAAATGTTTGTGTGTATTAATGACACATATCTGTCTGAGGGAGTCTTGATATTACATAGGGCAACACCACTACATAATACAGGAGTTGCAGGTGTTTCCCTTTTCATTCTTTTTTAATGCTTTGTTGTCACATGGTATGTTCTTGATATATCTATATATATCTATATCTATGTATGTATATATATATATATATATATATATATATATATATATATATATATATATATATATGGACATAAACACACACACATACATCTACATAATGGAATACATTTCCTATACTGTTGAATGACTGTGCTGGATGCTATGTTTGTGATAACATCCAATGTCTGTATATCTGCTATGGCTTAGTGGTAAATCACATTGGTGTGGTATGCAGCGTCCTGGTTTCGAGCCTTGCAGAGGCTGTTTATTTTGTTGCTGGGCAGAACAAGGGCCATTGGATATGGAGTAATTAAGGCACTTTTAAGCAGTTGTGAGAGGGTGTGCGTGGGTTTGTGCGGCAGTAAGCAGTAGTTACTTTTGGTTACAGTTCCTTGCACTCAGTTACCTCCTTAATTGCTTAACCTGTGTAGGCAGTGCTTACCCCCATGCAAACAGGCTGAAACCCACTCACTGCTGCTTAAAACTGATTGCTCCCACTTACCCCCATGCTAATTTCTTTAAAAGAAAAGAAAAAAGGGGTGATAGGCACTTTTAAGCAGTTGTGAGCGGATGTGCGTGGGTTTGTGCGGCGGTAAGCAGTAGTTACTTTTGGTTACAGTTCCTTGCACTCAGTTACCACCTTGATTGCTTAACCTGTGTAGGCAGTGCTTACCCCATGCAAACAGGCTGAAACCCGCTCACTGCTGCTTAAAAGTGCTTACTCCCGCTTACCCTCATGCTAATTTCTTTAAAAGAAAAGAAAAAAGGGGTGATAGGAAAGTGGTGAAAAAGGGGCACAAAGAGAGAAAGACAGTAGGCAGGGTAGCTAGGGATGTGCAGGAAGGGTGCAGGGAAGGTCCATAGCTGTCCATTCCTTCTACAGCAATGGCTGTGCATATGCAATAAATTCGGTGGTACATTTGGACACTCAAAACCCTGAGAGAGGGGGGTGAGGACAACAATAGCATGTTGTAATGCCAATTAGAAATGTTTACATGTGTCCAGTGGACATGTGTGTGAAATGGACAGCTATGTATGGGGCGTGCTTTATTTGCAGGAACAGATTGCCCTTTTTTTTCTTTTATTTTAGGTGAGAGTGGGATGTTGGGGAAGGAGAGTAGGTATGATCAGGGAGGATAGGTTGGGTAGGATGGCAGACAAGACAAACAAGATGCATACAGGGGCGATATATAACACATGTGGGAGGGAAACACCTTGGACGGGGAGGGGTGTTTGGAAGTTGCAAGCCCATAAGCCCATAAGTCCGCAAATGGATACAGTGGGACTGTGGTCCCCACCCATGGGCAGTCATCACTGCACCTTCACAGCCCAGAAGGTGGCTGTGCTGGGGGCTCTGTAGGAGGGGCAGGCTCACCCTCTAGTTGCACCACTCGGCCCTCAAGCTGGGATAGGCAGTCTCGAATCTCCCTGTTGAGCTCCCTACACACCACTGCCTGGACTGTACCACGGGTGACAGGTTCCTGTCCGCTCCCGCTCCCAGGGGGGGTGAGCCCCATCCCCTGCGGCAGTTCCACCTGAAGGTGGTGCAGGACCAATGGACGAGGAGGTCCCAGGCTGGGCCCCAGATGTGCTGATGCCCGGTGCCATGTCCAGCTAAGGTGGGACAGGTGGGTCCGCTGGGACCGGCCTTCCCCTACGAGCTATGTTGTAGCATGTTTAAGGCAGATATGGGTTAGTAATAGTCAACAGCATTCACAATTAGTTATAACAGCATGCATAGATATTCTCATTATCCAGGGCACCAGATATAACATAGTTGCAGAGCAGGCAGAACACATGCATATGTTTTAAACAGTGGCCATTACAACAACATGCAGGTTTCACTGATGGCAACAGGACACCAATATGGGAGTATTTTAACATGACACATGCATAGAAACAGATGTGATTATTTATAAACCAATAGGACATATGTCCCAACAAAGGTTAGGAGTGTAGACATACCAAATGAGTTGTGTAAATTGGTTATTTGTGCACATATGGTAGGGGTGAGAGAGAGAGAGAGAGAGTTCAATTAACAACTAATAAATCCTTGTAGTTTTCACAACATTCATAGTCACTGCAGTGGTCTGTCCCTTGCATGTATTATTACACTACCCAGTGGCATTATATTGTACAATGGTATGTTTGTAGATTAGTATGTATAGGACCTGTGTCTTACGTACAGGCTTGACAAGATGCAGGTGTTAATGCAACATGTTTTGAGACTTCTGACTGCTGTCATGCACTTTGGGTGAGATGCTGCGATGACAGGTATGTTTGAATGTACATTCTCTGACTATGTACAAGTCTGACTATCAGTTATATGTCATTTACAGCTGCCTACATTTCTTGGATCATCACACTAATTTGTCAGGGAAACAGGGCAAAAGGCAGGTGATGTGGGTCATTTATCAGGACATACTGGGCAGATTGGAGCAGTTGAGGGGTATGAATATGCATACCACTTTCTATTTGAGCATTCTAGCATAATCTGTACAGTTGTTAAGTGTTTATATGCATACAGCTTTCTTACTGAACATTCTAACAAATTGTGTGTAGTTGTGCGCAATGATTATGCATACAACTCACTGGCACTCCTCAGATCCAAAGCCCTGCTGTGTGTGACAAAAGCATTACAGTTAAGATCACTGTACACTATGCTATCAAGCAATTATTGTGAGGCTCTGCAATGTATTTCGTCTAATATGACTGACCTGTTTGCACTTCTGACATTGTTATACAGGACTTGATAGGTTCATAGGTTCATAGATAGATCAGTACTAAAAACTGCTGCCCTTTTGGAGCCATTTTTTAAGCAGCCAGTTATTATCCTGAGGAGACTCAAACCCCGCACCTTGTGTTTGTAAGGCAAACACCTTAACCATTAGGCCAACCTCCCAACATTTTATCTGCATACCACAGTGTGGGTAACACTGCTTACTACAACAGTACTATTTAATAACTGCAACAGTACAACAACATATGACTGCAGAGTAAACAGAAGCAACGCAGGGGTTACATCTTTATTCTCAGCATATTACACAATGTATACTGGTCCAACACTTTCTGAGGCTCTTACATTTATTTGTTATGACAGTACATGCAGGCTATTTACTAACCTGCCTCGTGACGCATACTTTGCAGCCTAGCATCATAGGCTTGTTGGTTCGCAGCACGCTCATCTGCAGCTGTCACAGAAGTACAGTGATATTTAGCCATACCTATCCATAGTATACACAAGCCAGACAATTATTAACTACATAGTGGAAGGAGTTCTTACTCACTTCTGTGGCATTCTGCATCTGCCTTGCTTCCTGGATCCACTGTTCCAGGACATCCCCCCCTCCACCACTTCAGGTCTGCATGATGGTGTCTGACCTGCTCACCAGTCCAGGGGATACCTGTGGTGCTGGTGTGGTCATGGGCAAGACTGTCCCAGGCCTTCATTTTGTACTGCGAGCCCTGGTACTGGCCCTGCAGTAGTCTCCTGTCATGGTGCTTTACCAGTAGCCATACAATGAATTTGGACTCCTGGATGCCCCAGCGCTGCACTGTAAAGTGAGTGCCTTCTCCTACTCCAGCCATTCTTCCTGCAGGGGCATGCTACAACCAATTATGAGCCATATTCCCACCTCTTTGGTTTAAGTAGGGACAGATTCCCACACTTTTGTGTAATTGGCCGGTTTAGAAAAGGCTAAGCTATGGGCACACCTGCTTACTTCAGGTTGGCACTGCTTAAAGAGGTGTACCTGTGGGCATATTGTATTAGCTTCCCTACACATTGCTTACAATTACTTAGTTGGGCTGTGCTGCGGTTAGCATTGCTCATTGGTTATCTAGCATTATATTTGCCTTTTGTCAATGACGTCTTACTCATTACAGGTTATATACGTGTCTGGTATATGTCATTCGTGTGTACATACACTGTATGGGGTCCTGGGGACTTTATATCTTTATTACAGTGACACCTCAACTCTATGTTTACTGCAGTACTTCAATTCACATATTTATGGTCTGTGGCAGGTTATAGCACATTACACTGTACATAGATTCAGTTCACATATTTGATTTGATTTCCCTGTTGTGAGGATTAGTTTGCTAATACCTCCTTTATATGTATTGCTATCATGGTGTAGTGGTTTACTACTATGACTGTGATGTCCAGAGTTCTAGCCTTGCAGAGGCTGGTTATTTTGTTGCTGGCCAGAACATGAGCTGTTGGGTACAGAGTGATTAAGGCACTTTAAAGCAGTTGTGAGCGGGTGTGCACGAGTTTGCATGGAGCTAAGCAATGCTAGCCTCCGGATACAGTTTCTTACACTCAGTTAGACTTTACATTGGTTCACCATTGTGATATGCGCATACCGGCACCCAAAAAGGCTTACACCCGCTTGCTCCTGCACTTGCAAATGCACTGCATTTGGTGTTTGCATCTGATGCTCACACCCCTGGTTGGGGGTGAGGACTACGATAATACCTACTGATGTTTATTACAGCTGCTTACATGCCTACAGTGGGATGTTGTGATCATGTGTTCATAGGTGTTGTGTAGTGGGTTATGCAATGACACATATGGTCATACTGTACTTAGCCATTTAAACTGGACTGTGCTGTGGTGGGACCCATATCGGGACTGCTGACCATTAGGCGTAAGCATGTCGGTCGACTGTACAGAATCCGCGGCCTGGCCAGAGTTTGCTTCATACTATTGGTGTGTTCCTCTTACAATCTGCACCTGTCTGGCAAATACCTGGGAATTGACACCATTAAATACAGACAAGTAACTGGGTTTAGGACCCCACATCCTTCAGCCGAATCATGCTAATGTATACCTATTATTCTATCAGCTTTCGAAGGTTGTAAGTGAAATATGTGCTTTCCGTCCCTATCAGACTTCTCAAACAAGTGGGGACAAATTTCAACTGAATCAGGGACAAGTCAAGAAGCACTCAGGGACAATCAGGGACATTTTTAAAATATTAGTGCTATTAACTTGAAACATTGACAGAATCAGAGCATGTGAATTAATACACATTTTCTGAAGTAAATGGAGTTTATAACACTTAATTATTGTCATTATTCATTAAGTGTAATTCACCACCTTTCCTCCAAAAGTCACTAGTTTTAGAAGGGATTAAGAGGGACAGAGTTAAAATTTGAGTCAAAATCAGGGATGTCCCCGAAAATAATGGACAGTTGAGTGGTATGGTCCCTATTTGTTCCCCCAATGGTTTATGTCCTGTCCAGTGGATTTGCTCTTAGGGGTTGAGAGGTATGGGCATAAGCTCTGCCCATTTTGGAATATTACTTACATCCCCGGGGCTGTCCTAATACAACTGTGCCAGCCAACACCTGCACGCTTGGGCCCATAATTGCATACCCATAGTTCCCCCACCTGCCTCTCCTCCACAGCACTCATCCTTACTGTGGGAGCAGCTGGAGTCTAACCACACCATGACACACTGCCCACTCTCCGCGTGTCAGGATCCATGTCGTACATTGCGTCGACCCATGGGTTATCAGGCTTGCACAACCTACTGGTCCATGTTTGTCTACAGCCTGGTTTGATGACTCGTGACAGGAACTGACTCCACTGATCAGTAATTTTTGGGGTGTCCCACAAGGGACACTGATGTCTTTGTTTCAAGATTAGACCTGGCAGGTCTCTCCCACTGGTAGTATCCTGCCTGTGGTCTGGGAAGCAGTGGTGTGTTTACTTTTATTGTGTGACTGTATGTTTCACCAGCCTAGCTAGGCGTGGGTGGATTGATGCTACGTGTTACACGTTTGTTGATTGGACCCCTCACCCCCATATGCATGGCCTGTGAACATATGTAATTTGTAACTGCTATATCATATCCTAGCTATATACATTATATTTACACACACATATATATATATATATATATATATATATATATATATATATATATATATATATAAAATATATATATATATATATATATATATATATATATATATATATATATATATATATATATATAAAACTATATACAGATATATCTGTATATGTATGCATACATGCATATATTTATATATTGTTGTCTATATATATCTAATGACATATGGGTGTATTGGTGTTTGCATATGTATATATCTATATGTGGGTATGTATATGTATTCTGTCTCTGTATGTATACATTTGTACTACGGAGAGGGAGAGGTATATCTCCATGTAGCTATGGGTAGATATACACACACATACCTCTACATGTACAAATATACATCTGGTTATTCTGTTCCTTGCCACGTAGATTACAATTTACTGCAGTGGGACTCATAGCAGGTGTGGCTGCTTGTTGGGTGATGCCTCTGTCCAATGAACACTTTTGTTTACAATCCTGGGGCTGTCTATATAGACCCACATCAGCCAACACCTGCCTACCTAGACCCATAACTAGCTACCCATAGTTCCCCCACCTGCACCTCCTCTACAGCACCCATCCTTACTCTGGGTGCTGGTCCGGTCTGAACACACCACTACATGCTGCCCACTCTCCACTTCACGGGACCCATGTCATATGTTGTCTCGACCCATGGGTCATCAGGTTTCCCACCCTTGTATTTTGGGTATGTACACACCCTGGCCAAAACGTTCGGCGTATCACCTTCTTTTGGTTATATGTCAATTTTTGGGGCATTCCACAAGGGACGTTCCTGTCTGTGTTCCAAGATTAGATTTCATGGGTGCATCGTGTACCCCCCCTGGTTGTATCCTGCCTGTGGTCTGGGGAGCAGTGGACTAATTACATTGTTTACAAGTTTGTGTGTATGTTTCCTCTGTCCGGCTGGGGTGGGGAGGTCATGCTATGTGTTGCATGTTTCTTGCTTGGACCTCTCACTTCCATTGGCATAGCCTGTGAACATATGTCATTCTTGTGTGCTGTTTCCTATCATAGCTGTATATCTGTGTATATCTATGCACACACACACACACACACACACACACACACACACACACACACACACACACACACACACACACGCATATAAATATATATATGTATATATATATATATATATATATATATATATGTCTGCAACCATATATATAATATATATATATATATATATATATATATATATATATATATATATATACTATATATTTATATGTCTGCAACCATATATATATAATATATATATATATATATATATATATATATATATATATATATATATATGTCTGTAAGGCTAGGGTTGCCACCTTTTCAGGTG
This sequence comes from Protopterus annectens, assembly GCF_019279795.1. NCBI lineage: Eukaryota > Metazoa > Chordata > Ceratodontiformes > Protopteridae > Protopterus > Protopterus annectens. The sequence goes on from NC_056735.1 coordinate 834,751,214, forward strand.
TCCAAAGTGGGACAATTGTGGTACAAACATCAGATTTTGCAGGCCAAAACATACCCACGGCCAATACAAGGGACAGAACTTCACTTTTTTGCCTAAATAAAAGCTTATTCTTGTAGCATTTTAGTTGCTTATTCTGTTTCTTATAACATTTAGGTGTTTCGGATACAGAATAACTGCTTTATGCAACTATTACATAAAATACAGGAAATAATTTTGCCCTAATATTTCAGGACAGTTGCCATTCTTACAATATTCTTGCAGGACACAACTGCCCAAAGAGGGACTGTTCCTCGCAAAGTGGGACAGGTGGTAACCCTATGTAAAGCAATGCATACCTCCGTGCAGACGCACTTAAACATGTTTACTGGTGCTTATTTATGCTTAAACCTGCTTACTAGTGCCTTATTCATTATGTCACTGACACTTCGCTCCAGTTCACTTTTAATTGTTATTATGCAGGTTGTACAGTAGACAGATGTCGAAATATGTTCATATACAGATTACCAATGGAAAATGGTATGTGCTGCAGTGGGATTCGGAACAGGAATGTCTGTTTGTTAAGCAGATGTTCTAACCACTGCACTATTGCTGTGCTGCTTCATTTGCATATATATACCCATATACCCATGACTCCTGGTTACCCAAACACCCACCATAACACTACACTAACACAGCAGTCATCCATTCTCCAGTTGGATACACGGTGTATCCACTCCACTACACATTGGCCACTCCCTACTTCTGTAGACCCATCCCATGGGTTGACTCACTCCACGTATCCTCAGACATCCCAAACGTTTAGTCCACAAACATTGGTGAAATGAGTGACCAATAGGACACTATTCGCAATTTTTAGGTTGTCCCACCTGGAACACACATGTCTTTATTTCAAGATTAGACTCTATAGTTCATTACATCATTACTCCCATTAACATGACACTACAATAAATTAATAGGTATGACTATGTGGTAACGCACACGTTACACATGAGAGCTAGTAATGTACGAGTTCGGCGAAATTATTTTACAGTTAGGACTGGTTTTGTGATTGGCGTTGCTGTAGCAGGCAGATCACAGGAATGATTCCATGTGTAAGAAAGTCCTCACATTTGATTTTATGAGAACAGCACTGACTTCGGACATTGTACACGCTTCTGCATTTTAGCAGTTTCGTCCCTTCCCTCTTATGCACTTATTATTATTCTATCTACTGTCGAGGTTTGTAGGGTCACTTTCATGTTATTTATGTCTGAGAAAGGAGTGACTGTATTACAGGGAATGTACTTCTACATATAGATGTATGCATGTGTGTATGCATATATACTTATAACGAACTCGCTGACCTCCACGAAGCGGGCCAATTAGAACCAGGCCATCCAACCCTGACATGCCTGGATCCATATTTTCATACCCATAGTTCCTCCACCCCACCCAAGTTCGACATACACGCAAACCATCCATTTTCCGGTTGATATCACAGCCATGACACACCTCCACACACTGCCCTCTCCCCAGCGTTAGGGACCCTACACGTATGTCGTCCCAACCCATGTATTATCAGGCTCTCCCACCATTTAGTCCTTGAATATACCTGCCCTTGCTTGTGTAATGGTCGGAGGTCCAACCATCCTAGCAATTTTTGGGTAGTCCCACCAGGGACTACCCTATGATTGTTTATAAAGTAGACTTAGCAGATCAGCAATGTTACTCCCACTGGTAGTATCCTGCCTGTGGTGTGAGTAGCAGTGCTTTGCTCACCCCTGATAAAAACATCAATTGCCACTAGCCCACTTCAACAAAAAAATACACCACAATTCCAAGCAGAGAGGAACACTGAAACGCAGGGATGGTAAAAAGTTTCCTTTTAATAACAAGTCCTGGTACCTCAGCTATTTGCCTTCAATGGAACACCTCACCATACAAAAAACATCTCCTTATATATTCTTTTAACAAGCAATTCATTAATCACTTAAGACAAAAATTCATCATTTAAGGCAGAAATACATAATTTAAAGTGCAACATCTCTATTTTAACTTACATTGTTTGACAATAGGGTGCAACACAGACCTTTTAGGAAGCCCACCTTGGTTAATAATTTTCTGCATGCTAGTAGCATGCATCCTCCACATTTGATCAGGGCGTTGCCAGAGGGGGAATTCAAGAGAATTCTCAGGAACACTTCTGATTCAAAACTATGGGATGAAGTTCTTAATGAAGTGTTTATAAGATTATCTTCCAGAGGATATTCGGTGACAATGTTGTCTGGAATTAAGGACAGGTTATGTGGGGGAGGCAAGAAAATAAGAGAAAGTTACCACAGACAATGGCCATTTTCACAAGAAATGGATAGATTATTTTTTGTATCTAGATTCTCTGAATTTTCGTGGGTAGTGGAGAAAGTTGTTAAACAATTTTGGCACGTGGTTTCTGATGATATGTCTATTGGTTGTTTGTTTCCCAGACACATTACTTTTTCCTATCGTAGGTATAATAATCTGAAGGAATTGTTAACTAGGAAGTTGGAATATCCCATAGATTCTTTGAATGTTGGTATGCAATGCTGTGGACGCTGTTCTGTATGTGATAGGGCTAGAAATTTACATGGAAAGAAAATTAATTGGAAAAAGTATCAAGCCTTTTAGAAATTTGATTGTTTATCACAAGGGGTGGTTTATATTTTAGGGTGTGATTGTATTAAGCCACTTTGGTACATTGGTCAAATTACGAGGAAAGTTAAAATCCGCATCTTAGAGCATTTGGAGGATATTAGGAGGAGCAATATGGACAGCCCTGTAGCTTCACATTTTGTCAATGTGCACAATGGTAATAGTAATGGATTTATGTTTAGTGTGTTGGCTAGACCACATTTTGAGGCAGGGAATTTTAAAACAGAATTGAATAGATTAGAATATACAATGATAGTTAATTTTCACAGTTTATATCCGAGGGGTATGAATTTAGACAGTGGTATTTTAGCATGATGGTTATATCATTATATTGTGAATATTAATTTGATCATGCATTAAGTAATAAATTAATAGTTGTATGTATGGTTATGTAAAGTGTGAAGTTCATTGAATTCCTTTATCAGTGTTTTTCAGTGCAAGAATGCAACATTGTGATGCATATTTTTTTAAAAAAACAATGTAAGTTAAAATAGAGATGTTGCACTTTAAATTATGTATTTCTGCCTTAAATTATGAATTTTTGTCTTAATTGATTAATAAATTGCTTGTTAAAAGAATATATAAGGAGATGGTTTTTGTATGGTGAGGTGTTCCATTGAAGGCGAATAGCCGAGGTACGAGGACTTGATATTAAAAGAAAACTTTTTTACCATCTCTGCATTTCAGTGTTCCTGTCTGGAATTGTGGTGTATTTTTTCTTTGCTCACCCCTGCCCAGCTGGGAATGACATACACTGACAGCACTAAATAATACTGAAGTTGCTGTTGATTCCCTTCTCATTCTTTTTGTATGCTTTATTGTTACGACGTTCATTTTTCATATATATATATATATATATATATATATATATATACCTGTACATACACATGCACATACATCTACATAATTATATACATTTCCTATGCTGGGCACTGCTTACACCCGCACAAGCGCACTCAGACTTTCTTACTGGTATTTGTATATGTTTACTACTGCTTATTTGTGATTACACCTGCTTACTAGTGCCTTATTCATTATGACATTACCACTTTGATTGCATGACATTAATTAAACATTTCATGCGGTACTCCAGTTCACATTTACATGTTATTATGTAGGTTATACAGCAAAATGACATTCCACATGGAAAATGATATGTGCTATAGTTGGCCTCGAACCGTGCATTCCTGCTCATTAAGCGGATGCTCTAACCATTACACTATTGACTTTAATGTTAATTCCACATATTTTTCTCTATTTGGTTGATTTTGGTGTGTAAGCCATGCTAAGCAGGGGGCAGCGATGCACAAACACGCTACGCTTTGATTACACTTTCGATATTGAAGCAATACAAATGTAAAATAGGGACACGGGGAATCTAATTGTGAAAGTTCTAGGGACGGGGCTCAACATTCAGCTATGTGCTTGTGTGTTTACTACTTTGATTTTATTTCAGTGTTTGTGGACACTCTTGTATGCTTAGCATACATTACAGTATCCACTGACACTGAATTAATTGCTTACTATTAGAGGTGGGCTCTAATAGTAAGCATAGTAGGCTGTGCAACTGTGGGGGCATGTTTCCACCTCCGTAGAGCACTTGAACACGCCCCCTGCACTCACACACATTTCCTGTGCACGTCGAGGGTGCGGCAGCGCGCCCTCATAAATATTCATATGGTGCTTCTGCACCATCTGTAATGGGGACGCTCGGTGCAAGGCTAAAATTGTCCTTGAGCTGAGCTTCATGAATCCCGATGTTGGTTTTGCCACACATTTTGCATGGAACTTGGCTCTATCTACCAAGTTCTGTGAATTTTATGGAATCTGTCCCATTGTATCTATATCTGCATCATAAATAGACTTCATATATAATTAAAATACATTGTCTTATTCATCACAGACATCCACCCTTCCTCAGAAGGTAAAGCATTTTATATATGTATTGCCATTTATCCATTTTAATAACTTCTAACTTTTCATTAGTATGATTTAAAATTTTAGCTGTTTTATCAAAAGACATACTACTTAAAGGTTATCTCCAGAAAGGCACCCTTTCATAAACATGATTCTTTTGAAATCTTACCATTTGTATTCATCTTATAAGTACCATTTCAGTATGAAACATTATTTATCTGGTTTATATGATAGCCGTGCATCTCTTTTTCTTCACTGACATCAGTTCATGGATCATATTATATAGATTATAGACATCAGTACCTGATGACTATTCTGACTTTTACCAGTCTGACTGTGTAGCACTTTTGGTTCTTTGTTTACCTTTTTTTCCCTCAATTCATCCTGGTGTAGTAGCAAATTTCACCATATTGAAAGGTGTTTTTTTATCCCTTTAATCATTTTTTTTATTTTTCTATAAACTAATGTCCTTGCCCCTTATGAGTTTGTTTTTTAATGTTCATGGTGCCGTGTGCTTACATTTACATGTTTTATGCTTGCTTCCTGGAACACAAATGATGTACTTATTATCTTTCTGTGCCATACTGTGATCCTTATTTATAAAGACCTTTGCTAGTAGTCACCCCTAGTTCAAGGATCTCTTTACGACTCTCCAGCTAAAACAGAGGAGCTGTCAGTTGCTGCTCACTGATTCCTCTCTGCTGGCTGCTTCCTGTCTCTCATAGGCCACAGACCTGGGTCATAGGTGGTACAGTCAGGGCCCCAGCCATCTGCACTATAGACTGGGCCATAAGTGTTAACTATATTTCCCTCCTTCCTATTCCTTTAATGTAATTTTTGCCATATAAAAACAGAAAGCTGTATCTATAGAAATAATAAAGAATACAAAAGTAAAAGAGTTGTCACAACATTATCAGAGTAGCAGAGGCCTAGGATATGATGAGTGGATAAGAGATTTGTAGTTTAGTTATTGGAGCTTTGGGATGCTGAAGGATGTGGGGTCTGCAGAAGAATGAAGAGCTTTATGGGAGAATATAGGAGACAGAGATGGTAGTAAATTGGCTAGACAGGCAAGAACATGGTTGTCACATGTTCAGATGTTCACAGTGAGATGCAGGGAGGGGTGTGGACAAACATATAACATCTCAGCGGATGAGACCAAAGCTGCATTCTAGTAACTGTGGAGGAAATTAATGAATTAAGCTGGGGGGTTGCCCCTACCGTCCACGGGGTTCTAGATAATCTGTGTTGCATTTCAGAATATTTTTCAACCCTTTTTATTCAGTGATGTCCTAAATAAAACATAAGTAAGGAAATAAATTGAATCTTATTCTTTTTCTTTCAAGGAAGAATGAAGTTGTGTGCAATGTTTAATGTTGAGATGACACACATTAGTGCCTAATAAACTGAGAAGGCAGATACTCGAAAGGACACATAATTCATACTAAGAAACAGTAAACTATAAAGAAAGAGCAAGAAAAGTCATGTAGTGGTCAGGAGTGTCATCTTAAACAGACCAAGTTATTACAGAATTGTACCATCTGCAGTGCACATCATAGCAATGCAGAGGAAGAGATGACCGCATACCCAATATCAGAAAGTTAGTACATGCCTGCCTATGGTGTTAACGCTGAGTAATGCTGCCTTTGCACTCTACACCAAACCATGTTATCACATACACTCAAACCATTTTAATGCATCAATGCAAAAAGCTGCACAAGCATGGAAATGATGTCACATTTAAATGTCATAAGCTAAACTTCCTGTACAATTACTGTACAGTTATACAGATCAAAAAAATCTCAGCATTTGAGAGTGCCTGACAACAACATGAAGCAACTTCAAAGGCAGGAGGTACTAGTATGTTCCTGCCTGCGTCTAGATATTTTTACTACACCAAGAGCTGCCCTTGATGTTGAAGTTTCAAGGCAGGAACACATTGTTCCAAATTCAAGTAATAGTGTGCTTCTGCAAACTGCATATTGCATGGCAATGACCAAAACTTCTCTCACTGGCAGAGGAGAAATATGCAGACATTCACTTATCTGCAAACATTTGACTCATAGGTTTACCAGTGCTGTTCAGCCATGGTACAATTATGTCTGACAGGTGCAATTTATATGTGAAAAGAAAATATTTCAACTGTTGATGCAATCAATGAAAGCCTGATAATCTCAGGCAGTATATAGTTATGTCCCACTGTGCTATTATTGTTTTCTAATGCTGTGGTCCTAGCGAGGGTCACAGTGGCAACAAGCTTCATGTGCTAGACCTGAATTCTGTATCCTTTAGGATGCAATTAACTTCATTAAAGCTATTCAAGTCATTGATGCACTTACTGTTCACCAGCCTGTATGCTGTCTTCTGTAATTATCTGTTGCCCTTATTTGCTTTTAAGCAAACTACAAATAACCAACATATATGACTTCTTGTATAAAGGTAGTTATTGTAGGTCGTGGCATGACATGCAGTGTAAGCCTTTCATTGTCACAATTTAATTTTAGCCCCAAAGTTTCTGTAATTAAATGCTAACCACAAAAGCACCCAGCTGCATTAAAGGAATTGCCCTGCCCCTTTAATTAGTCACAAATACTTACTAGCTTAAGCTATGAAACAGTTTATATTGTTTAAATACATGTGATCTTGGCTGATGGTTGTGTTAAGTATAGATATGCAGAGAAGCTTACACTTGAGTTAATCCTCTGTGCCCTTCCAGATGTAAACTCTAAGCAAATACCTATAGACCAAAATGATGCACATGCCTTGCAATTGATGACTTTATCTTGGTAGTGCCATCCTCTGTACCTGATATCACCAATATGTCCTGTCTGATATGGAGCCTTTCTCTTACATAAATTCAGATGTTTTGTAACAACTTTGTTTTCCAAAACATTTTGTATAGACATGGAACTCATAACTCACCTATTTTGTTCTTGACGATATATTATACTAATTGTATCTATTAGATTGTAAGGCAACATCACCTGACTGCATTTATCTCCATGTTTGGCATATATAATGTCTTGAATGTTCATACTGTCACTGTCTTAAAAAAGGCACATTATGCACTGTAAAATTGGCCTGAATTTCTGTTAAGTAAGCAGTGGAGTTTGCTTCAGTACTACAATATGAAAAAATAGAAGATAAGCAAGACTCCAAAGGAATATCAGTGCTAAAATATTACTAGAAAAACACAGAAGATTATCTATTTTATATTGTGTGAGAGCTGCAAAATATTTAAAAAACTATAATGTACTCCAGACTGGAACATTTTATCTTAATTTTTACTCCTTTGACAGTTGCTTTTGGTTATACCTTAGTATTTTAGACCTAATATCACACATTTTTAAGAAAATATTTTCAAAATGTGTTTCCTATGTTTCATACATTTAGTACAGTGAGCTCAGGCTTAGGGGTCATCTAAGAACACTGGCTCCTTAACGGTACTGTCAAATACTTCATCACATATTAATTTATCCAAGTTTTCATTAAATATTTCAAAGTTCTCTAACAGTCAAATATGTCGATGAATTATATTCCATATACTTGGGATTGCCTGTGTTTGAAATTTACCCATTATGGTTTTCTTACTGTGCTCAAAACAAAAGTTAATATGTTTGTATTTATGAATATGAGAGTAAATTGAACTTTACCTGTAACAGTTCATTCCTATGAACTTTATATGCAATAAAGGCCTTACCATTAAAGTGTCTGTAATGAAGGGTGAATATGTTTAATAAATTTACATTTGTTAGGATAATTTAGATCCCTTATAGAAGGCATTCATTTAGTGAATTTTCTTTGGACAGACTCAGTTCAATAATTTGCCATATGTGTGTTTTGTAAAATGTGGTAAGATTGAACTTATCTCTTAAGGATATTGAAATTAATGTTAATCCCATTTGAGAAAGTACGCATTTTCTAACTAGGCTGATATGATTGTCAAAACAGAAGTCATATGATATATGAATACTCATGTCCTTATATAATGATGCTTCTTCAAGGATTAAACTGGCCAGATTCAATGGGTGTTCGATGAATGGTTTGCCAAAATACATTACTTGACATTTGTTATGTCTGAATTGTATTCCCACATTCTTTGCCCAGTCAGAGAATGTGTTTAAAGTCACATTAAAAGGCAAGAAGTCTTTGTCAGAGTTGACTATACAACCTGTTTTGCAGTTGTCAGCATATTTAGCATACCAGCAATGATTGTTAATATAATAGGACTGATTAAAAATAAAAGATTAAATGAAGAAGAACCTAAAACTAAACCTGGATGTATGGCCAAAACTAAGGGTAAATATTCTGAGAGTGTACCATGGATTGAGATACATTGGGTTCAGCCAGTCTGCCAATGGTTAATCCAAATAATCAGGTAAGGGTTATGCTTATAATTCTGTAATACTAATGTAGTACTGAATTTATTGAATAATGAGGGAGATTATCAAATGCTTTTGTAAGTCTAATTATATTACTCCTGCACAAAGGTCTTGATCTAGTGCTATAGTTATTTAGTCATAGAATTCTGTCAAGCAAGTAAGTATAGATTTACAGAAGTAAATCCATGTTGATGCAAGTCATGGATTTTTAGATGATTTTTTGGAGGTCTAAGAGGAGATTCAGTAGACATCTCTCATAGCATTTGCTAAGCAGAGATGTCAAGCTATTTTGTAGTTGGTCATATCAATACAGTTAACCTTTTTTGAGAAATTATGTTATGATTTGTTAAAATAATGAATAAAACATTTTGTATAAAATTAGACATAGTTCATTATGAATGCTAGCTAGAATGCTAGCAGGTGTGCTGTCTATAGCTATTGTAGTGACAGTTCTTTTCAGATAATTGGTAATTAGATCTTGCAGTACTATAGTACACAATGCATGACTTGTTCAAAAGGGTTGCAGCATAAGGACCTTATCAGTTGTTGCCAAGTTTATATAATTGTTAAAATAACCATTAAATACAATTGCCATAAATTTGGCATCAGCAGTAATGTTCTCACTTAATGAAATTTGTGTTAATGAGGTTGCAAGTTTTGGTTTGAAAATTAATATTTAATTTGTTTTATTAATGCTGTTGCTATCCAGGTTAATTTCATAGATAAATTTTCATTGTGCAATGTATAACTTCAAGTTTTTGTTATTTTATTATGCTTAGTTTTATTCAATTCAGTAAGACTTCTTTAAAATTAAAAAAAATGGCATTTCTTTTTATTATATAGCTTCTATATGTTTGCCCCATAAAAAGGGATATTCATTGGTACTGAGTGTGGAAATAGTTGACAACGATGTAACTTTTCGGACAAGATGTTTTCTAAAGGGTACTACCCATTGTCAGCTTCTTTAGATTTCTTATGAAACCAGTTTACCTTACAAGGAGAATTCAAAATATTTGCATAATTTATTTTATGATCTACTGTTTTCCTGACTAAGGGTCTTTTAGTATAATATATCTGAAAAATCAATGACAGAGAGTATTGATTTAAAGGAGAACCAATTTTGAAGTTTGTACTATGTCCATACAATTGGTTAGAATTATATCAAAGTAATGATTTTCCCTATATGGTTCCCTACAAAACTGTGCAATAGTACAGTGTCTACGAGGTCTTGCTCAATATTACAATTAGAAGTATAACTATTCCATTCAATTCTAGACTAATTCAAATCTCCTGTCAGAAGCATGTGCTTATGTTCAATATGGGTTTCTAGGTAGTAAAATTAGTCATAATAGGTGACTATGTCCACTGAAAGCTTTCTGCATGTACATATTATTTTAGAGTCACAGACTGAAGCACAGATAATTTCAACTACAATTGGTTCAAGATGGACATTTACAGAAATTGTATTAAACATTAGAGAATCATGCATTTGTAATAACATCTCCACTTTTTCTTCTGGGTCTTGGGCACTCTATATTAGTGAAATCAGGAAATATAAGATTACTCAGTTCCACACTTCTGCAATTACTGCTACCTTGAAGCTATCAAGTAAGTTCATGAAACATATTACCAAGACTTTGGGCATTGCAATAAAATAGTGCTGTTCTGTGATTAGATGTAATATATTGAGGTGCAGTTGCTTGTGAGGGGGAATGTAATCTAAAAATGCATAAGATAAAAAGTGACTTTGCTTTTTCATTATTTCTTTTAACTCATCAAACCCTAGTGATGTCTTCGGGCATTCTTTAGTATCATCCTAATGACATGTTTAGGTACCCAACAGTGCCCTTTTATATCTACATTAATCATTTCAAAACCATATTACATACAAACCACTGAGAAGTTTCATCTCCACACTTACATGATGGAAATGCAACTGCACTGATACTTGCATACATTTCAATATCTTAGTGCAAGCAATCTGGACAAAGCCTAAAATAATGAGAGATCAAAGCCTAAAAATTGGGAGAGATTTTAAATATTGCTGTTATAAACTTAGAAAGTTCCTAGAATAACAGGTTTTGGGTTTGCATTCATTTTCTGAAGGATATGAAGCTGGCAATTCAATTGTATCTTGTTACTTAGTGACTTCAGTCCTTCGTGATTTGCCAGAAAAACACACATTTTATGAGGAACAGACCAAAAATATGAGGCAAAAGTCTGGACATTCTATGAAAATCTGGACAATTGAGAAGCATGTGGCCTCTGCCTACTGCAGTTAATGAGATATTAACTATTGCTCATATACCATTTATGTATATTGTCATAATTTTTATATTCTCTCAGTATTTCAACAATCAAGTGAGATGTGTTTATATTACCTTGTTGAAATTTTACTGCATCGAAGCAATAAATGTCGAACACAATTGATCAATGCAGTAAAATATCGAATGAGTATAAAAAAACAAAAAAGAACAAATAAAAAAAAACTAAAGGGTGTAGGCAGGGGGGGCAAGCCTCCCTGCACCACCCCACACCCCCGCTACTTAAATATACCAAATCCGAGACCGCACTGCATTGAGGTAAACAGAAATCTCTTCCTATGGAGATTTCCATTTACCTGGCCGATATTCTTCGCTTTCGATATTGTCGTGCCAACAATATCAGATTTGATATTGTCAGCTTGCGACAATACAATATAGACCCAGTGAGACAGAAAACTGCTTAGCCTTATCTGAAAGATCACAGCTGGATGCACAAAAATGTGGCTGAGAGCATGTGTGTAGCTTCTGTGGTCTCTGAGATATTTAAGTTGCTTTTAAAACATTATAGATATTAATATTTATTGTGTTTATTGCTTCATAGAATCCCATTTACGGTCTAAGACATAACAACTGTGATCCATGTAAAGATAAGTTTCTGTAGAACTCTTTGCTATACTTTACACTTGATTAGTAAATGTTATGCTTCCAGGTATACCATCAGCAGTTTGAACTATGAGGATACAACGTAATTATGTCAAAAGGCTGCAGATGTAACTATTGGAAGTCAGAACATAGACAGCCAGAGCTTCCTTGGAGAGAAGTAGTTAACTTGCAAAAGAACTGTCATCGCTTTGCTGTGGTATTCTCTAGAATAACGAAAACTAATAGCATTAAAGGACTAAACATAGCATACAGATGGATTAATACACACCAAAAGTGAATTTAAGTAAAGGCTATGTGCATTATGAACAGTTTTCTCTGAATTTAAATTTCTTTTCTTTCTTTTCCTTAGAGATGAATAACATTTCTAGCCTCCAGACTGCATACTTCTGATTAAAAGTATTCTAGAAAATGCAAAACATATTCTTTTTAGTTTGATCATTATATGTAACAGCTGCGGCATCAAATTCTTATCTACTTTGAATTACTACATTTTTTCATCATCTCACCAACAAATCAATAACATTCCTTTATTTTCTGCCTGTTATGCTTGGATATAAACAAAATTATTAAATGAGCGTTGGGGGTGGAGGAAGTTAGGGAATAATCATGGCATCATTATTTTGCATTACTCTTATCTGTTAGAAACTATGACAGCTAAAGCTAGAAGTGCAGGACAACAGTATATGGTCTTATTACGTATTTTCCATTAAGAATCCTGGCTGAGTAAACCAATAGGTACTAATGGTTTTTGTAGTTCAGGAAGATGCAATCCATTTAGATGGGTTATATTCAGTATTCATCAGGAGGGATACCATTAAAACTCATACCTACAAGCTATTAATTTAAAAGCTGCATTACAGCATATAACCACTTACCAAAGATGTTGACTTGGCACATCTGTATAGCTATGATCAAAAAGCCTCTGCTATGTACATTCTCTCCTTCCCAGCAATAAACAGCAAACATTTGTGAATTTCAGGATGACAGCATTACTATCTACTTAGCAGTAACAGTAAATATCTCCTGAGAATACCACACTCAAACTGTACCAGCCTTGAGTGATTTGCTGTTTTTTTTGGATAAGATTCGAGTAAATGTTTTTTTTAGTAGAGTTTATTTAGAGAATTTTTCAAACTTCAAATCGACCATGAAAATACTCTTGCACTTGTTCTTACATCTGTCCAAAGATGTTTGCTTTTAATTTGCATTCCCAGTCTGTGTGTACTCCAACAGTCTGATGCTTAGAATCGAAAATGCCTCAAAACTGGGACAGGGCTGCAGAACTCAAAATCAGGCCTACCCAACACAGATTGGCATGGGAAAAATTAGTGAAGAAAGGCAAACAACAAGATGACACAGTCAGATAATCAGAAGGATGTAGAAAGTGGGGCAACTCAAAATAAGATGAGTTTAGAAAGTGAGCACTACAGCCAAAAAAGAGAGGATACGTTTATGGAAGCTAAGATAGGAGGTCAGGTGTAGAAAGCAGTGTAAAGCAATGAAGGGAAGCCATACAACAGTCATTATCCACAGGAAGAGTTGAAGAGGAAGTGGGTAGGGAGGTGAAGCCAGGCAGATGAGAGATGAAGAGGGTGAAAAAGACAGAACAGTGGAGAGGAGAGCTTCTGGAAATGGTTAGGGAGAGGAGCAGATGCAACAGGGGGATGCAAGCAACTATTATAGATAAAGGAAGGTTTGAGATAGTGGTAAAGGGCAGGAAGTGAAGAAGATAAGATATATTATAGGGATAGAAAAGAAAGATTTGGTGACTGGACTCTCAGTAACAAAGAGAATTAAGAGTCCTGACATAGGAGAAAGGAGAGACCAAATTACAGTGAAACCAATCCTCGGCCTTAGATTTTATAATACATTTTATTTTATGCATTTGCTAACCAGGTAAGCCTACTTGGACATGAGCATCCAGTTTTAGTGTCAACCTGTTAACCCAGCCTGGGCAAATGACTCCCTCAGAGTTACACAATAGGTAAATGGAGTTAGAAGGAATTGGACCCTGCACCCTTAACAACAGGAAGCAACTTAACAGCTCAATGCCTTAACCCCAATGGACGATTCTGTAGCTTATCGATAAAATACATAATTTTGTCACATGGACAATTCAGCTTGTGCTTGTAGCTCAGTATTATAGGTACTGTGTTCCAGAAAAGGTGATCCAGGAAGACTGCCATTTCGCTATTAGATTTATTCGATAAATCCTTAAACAAGGCCAGAACAATGGTGAATAGCCTTATCAGAATCAGTATCAGGTAGAAATGGATCAGACAGCGGCCTGACAATGAAACTGACTCCATTTGCAGGTTAGAGATGACCATACCCCTACAGCTGTAAAATCAAGTCAAGAGAACACTTCTAATACCTTGTGAGCTAATGCACTCTGCTGTGGTTGCTAGGGTCCTGGGTTCGAGACTTGGTAGGGGTAATACAAGAAGCAGGGGGAAAAACTTGAACAAAGTCCAAATCCACTCTAATTTAATGGAACTCCACAGCATGCTCAGAGTATTCTGGCTGTCCCTTGAAAGAACAAAGTCCAAATCCACTCTGACTTAAGGAAACCCCATGACATGCTCAGAGTATTCTGGTTGTCCCTTGAAAGAACAAAGTCCAAATCCACTCTGACTTAAGGAAACCCCATGACATGCTCAGAGTATTCTGTCTGTTCCTTGAAATTTGGTTGGTAGAACTTTTGCTGTTTTGTATTAAGGACATTTTTGTTCCTCCTCTATCCACCTTACCCCCTAAGTCTTTGGCTGTATTCTTGGTTCTGTCATCTGCAGTACCCATATTGCCTGTCTCAAAGTAAATATATGCACCTGCAAAACAAGGTATTGCTACAATCAATGCATCATTACACTTACCTTTTTTATCTTTCCTTGCCCTAGTTTTATGATGATGCATCATTAATGCTATTTTAATTCATATCTTTATGTGTCTTTTGCAGTACCTTTGAACCTTTAAGCTATAACAACAAAACTTTGTATTCTATTACTTTCTGCTAAAGTTTTACTAACAATAGTACTTTTGCATAAGTAGGAAAAATTAAATAATATATAACTATTTTTAATGGATGTTAGTTATCATCCTGCATATAGTTTTGAATGGAGCTATTGTTTCTGTGCTTGCAATGAATCTGGGCAAAACCCCAGATGGACATCCCAAGTAATCAAATATAAACAAATAAGTAAATAAGTAAATACAGCTAATTCATTATAATTCTTTTTCAGCCTGTATCATATCTGAACTCCCAACATTTTACTGCCAGGAGGTAGAAGTTCCCCATGAATTTCCATCTTTAAGAGCAGGTTCTTCCTTTACTTTGCAATTCAGGGAGATATTATAAGTAAAATGCCTTGCCAAATAAAAGGAAAGGACCTTGTGAAATACAAGTACCTTTCCATGGCAGACAGAAAAACATAAAAAAGCAATTTCTACAGCCTTTTTGTGATGTTTGGATACAGCATTTGTTCAGAAGTAGGCTTTAGAGTTCTAACAATATGTGAGTGCAAATTGCACTACTGTACATGCTACCCAGTGACAGATAGAAGTGAATTTTGGTGCCACATTAATACCAGTGGGAGTTACAAAGTGTAGGCCTTGGATTTAGCATGCTGGCATTTGTTTGCACAGCAACGGAATACCTGATGCAGAATTTTCCTCATGTCAGAGGGAATAAGAATGTAGAAGAAAAACATTTAGTCACTGTGCTAATGATAGCTTTTACTTGATTTAATGTGCTCTTTATTGCTGTTCTGCTGTTCAGGGTTACATGATTTGCAGTTCTAGATAAAGTGAAACATAATAGTTAAAACAAAAATATAATCAAACAAAACAACAAGTGAACAGAAGCAGGGCTATCACTGATCAGTGCTATATCCCATAACACTATGTGAAAGTATTAGTACTGCTAATTTCTCTGGATAGAAACGCTTTAGTGAAACTCAGGTGCAACACATTCCTTGCATATTATCTCTTGTCAATTTCTTTGTTTATGTCTAATATATTTTAGAAGGTTCTTGCCAAAGTACCCCCTGGTAGCCTTTCCTAGTTACCCTCCTTTGGTTCTGTGTGTCTTCAGTCTTGTAACTTTAAATTAATCTCACATAAAAAATCTGGTTTTACCCTGAGCTATTCTAGACACCAAGAGTAGTGTTCATCACATTTATGCTGCTTGAAAACATTATGCAGTGAGGTTGTGTTATGCCTCATTTGTCTTTTCTCATGAGAACACAAATACACTTCAGTCTCTCTCTCTCTCTCTCTCACTACTCTTATTGTAAAACTCGGCATTCAGCTGCTTTAGAGCATAAGCAGTTTGTTGTCAACTTCTTGCTTACAGTTGAATTTGAACAAATGGAATGTTGGATGCTGAGTATAAGAGCACTTGAACCCAAATGGACAAATAATGAGAATGAAAGCAATTTATTTATTTACTTATTTATGTGTTAGCAGGGAACATCTGTTGAGCATGCTGCCTATTTTGTGGAATAAAGAAGGCTGCCTGGAAGAACTAAAGTATTCACAAGTACAAACATTGTACAAAATTATAGGGTGTATCTAGATTTGATACTTAAATAATATGTTAGTTTATCAAAGCATTGCAAGTGCAGTTTTCTTGCAGTTGTCTCAGTCTGTTCAATATAGGCAAGTAGCAATGATGCATGTGGAGATTTTCAGAGTGACATCCTCTTGTATAAAGAATAGATTAGATGAATATTATGTGTAAAGAGAATAAAGCACGCCAGATAGCAAAAACACCAAAATGATGTTTACTAACAGAAGTTGAATGCAACACTTTTACTGATACAGTGTTCCTGTGATATAAATACAGAATGTCACCTATTTAAAAGAGCTAGAATGACAAATGCAGTGTTTGTTTGAACATTTAAAGGGACACAAGCAACACAAAAGCTAAAAGAGCTACTCGCCTTCATTGAATATGACATTTTCATGCTGTTTTTAAAGATAAGCTCTGAGACTGGGAAGCATGCCTTCCATGATTGCACAATGATTATGGCTGAAATGCTGAGAAGCATGATACTGCCATAAGGGAATTATAACAGCCCAAGTGGTAAATTAAGAAAACAGCTCATGGGAAGGACAGGGTCAGTGGTGACAGAGCATTTTCCCCAGTTGCGGGTAAGGGTATTGCATACACCAATACTGACAGTAGTGAACAAGTAGCATTCACATGACTATGCATGTGTGCATGTGTTATTTTACAAGTACACGAATGTCTGGAATTCACAATAAATATCTCCCAGCAATCTTACTATATAGTTTTATGGAGTGAAATTGGAAGAAAATGGGTGTATAAGATAGTCAGGAAATGGGGAAGAGCAAGTACAGAAACATACGCAAGGACACTGGGAAGGTAAAAGTGGGATTGGGGAGCGGGAGGAAGAGAATATTTTTTTGGAACAGGCTCCTATATTTTTAAAAAGTGTAAATGGAGAGGATGTAAGGGGAAGGCAGGGGATGGAAAGGGAGGATAGAGGTATGGAAGCAAGAACATTCAAATAAACATGAAACACAGACACAGAACAATGGGGGTGCTGTCTTGAAGGGGGGATTGACAATGGATATAGTGACATAAAGACAGAGGGAGGACAAGTGGTGCTGGTGAAGATCAGACAGTAATTAGATGTGGGAGGTGACACACAAGCAAGAGTCTGACTTTAAGCCACAGGTCAACTAAATCTTATACCACCTAGGCTAACTCCTGCTAGATGACAAATCGTGACCCCTGGCAGCATCACTGATGGGAACTGTAGCACTCCCCTCCATTGAGCGATTGTCAGAGACCACTGCAGTTACCCTCAAGTCACCTCCCACTACACATGATGGAAAGACTAACCTCTAGGCAGATGATGTGCTGGCAGGAGAAGATCAGTGCTGATGGAGTGGGAAACCAGGGCTGTGCCATTGGCAAAGCCATAGCAGATGCTGCAGAGAATGTTAAAATAAATGGATAGAAATAAAACAGTAAATATCAGAAAAAAGTAGAATAGCAATGAAAGGCAGAGAGAAAGACATAGGAAAAGACATTAGTCTTTTGGATATTTCTGATGATCACTCATATTGGTACCTACTGGAGTAGTACAGAGCTGCTTGGTATACTACTGTGCCATTCCATACATATGCCCAGGCCCATAAACTTCAATGTGCATACTGTACAATGTTCATGCAGGTGTACAGTGTCACTGTACCTATGTCTGGGGTTGGGTGGGATGGAGTTGAGGCTATGGGTGTGTATGTGGGGACATGGCCCTATGGGCAAGCTGCACTGGACAAGATCAAAGACATGCCATGTGGATGTGGACAGTGGTACCATTTATGCAGACTTGTGTATAGACATTGTAATGTCCCACAGGCAGAGAAGCACTCATTACCAATACAGACAGCTAGCAACAGGTGCTTAGCAAGCACTGTAATGTGCTGTGCTACAGACCAGGGCACATAATGTATGTATAGCACAAATGCCAGGGATATGACAGGTGAAGGTGTTACTGGTATGGGCTTGTGCATGGGTAATATAGTGATATACAGCCCCCCATAGCATCCCATCCCCAACACAGACCCGACCTTCCATGTACCCCAGCCTGAAATAATGTCCACAGTGTTGCATGTCAGGCTCCATGAGGCAGGGGGTTGCAGACAGAGCCAGTCACCTCCATGCAAATAAGAATGTGTTTAAGTCATGAGCATATAGAATCTGGGTGCAGGTGTGCAAAGAGCCATATATCTGTAGGGTTTGTCTTGTTGTACAAAAGACTTTGACAGAGCTCTGTCACATGTAACCATACAGAGTATACCACTGGGTACTGTTAAGCTGATCTGATATGAATAATAACATGACAACAAATGATACTCACCCCTGCACCTAGAAAGATACTCCATTCTACTGTGGTATACTCCTGAGCTGAAAACAAGAACAGCAAATATACTACACATAAATTAAATGCTCCATAAAGGCCTTTTCCTCTATAAGGGAAATCACAGGGCTGGGATCAGCCCTGTACACATATAATACATCTCAGAGCCTCTATCTCTCTGATCTTTTCTTCCCACTGGCTCAGAAGGTCAGCATGGCACCTCTGCAGAACATTGAAATGTTGCCAGTACTGCTCACAGGAGTGTCTCTTGACAGTAGCAGCAGTCACTGCCTTGGCAAGACTGTGCCAGTTAGCCACTTTATACTGGAGACCCAGTAAAATTTTGCAATCAGGTGCTCCTGGTGTCTCTGTTCTTACTTTCTGTAGGACATCACATGGGAACCCTGCCCAATTCAATGTCATTGCAAGCCATGTTCCTTCACCAGGTCACAGTGCAGACACATACCCTTTCATTGTCATGCACATTTTTGCTGTTGACATGTGACGCACAGTGTAATGCAACCAGCTGCAGTGCTAGCATTACACAGTGTGCAAATACATTGAGTAGCATGGGGGTGTTAGGGTGTGAGCAATGGCACAGAAACATTATATAAGTCTCACAGTGTCTGACTTTGTTAACAGTTTTGTTCTTAAGTGCACGTACAAACTGTAGTAGTTCAAACATTTTCTGTACATCTTTGCTGGGGTCATTAGCTCACCCATGCAAGCTCACTATGCTTTTCGGGTAGGCAGTTCAGCTCATGAAGCTGACCAAACTACTTAGCATTAGACAGGTCAATTGCTCAATAAGCTAAATGCATGATTCAGGGACATTCATTTGAATGAAGCTCATTAGAGGATCAAGCCAACAGCCTTAAATTTGCATAATAAAGCAGTCTGACATTATTGTTCTGTGGAAGATTGCTGAATAACAAACTGTGGGACTGTTATTCAGAAGGTGTATAGTGATTCCTGCAAGCAAAACATGTTTTAAAAAAAAGTAAGTGAATGGGGGGAGCTATTTGTTTTATTTTTGCTGGACTGCTACTGTATTACTTGTGTGTTGTTTTAGGGCATATGTGGATGATAGTTTGGTACTGCAGAGGGATGAGATAACAGGTGTAAATGTCAACAACTTTGGAACCATGTAGGGGACTGTACATGGGGATGGGGTGCACTATCATGGTAGGGAACGTTGATGGGATGTGACATGATAGGTTTCGTAAAACACAAGTCTGAGGCATTTTCTTGTAGAATATACAGCTGAAGTAATCCAGGCTGTAGGCAAAGGACTGTTTATGTCCCACTCAAGACTGATATGCAAGTGCTAGGAAGTATTCTGCTTTCCGATAATTACACTCACAGCTACTGCTGCACAGATTGCTTGGTGGTCTATAAGGGAGGGATACTTCTGTCAGGTGTGTGGTAAACCCTGTAAGCCCTACAAGTATCACATGTTTGGATGCTGAGATTAGTGACATTCTGCTCTAATGCAGTACAACATCCACCGCCCCACCCCCTGAAAGAAGAGCTGGTGTTGTTAAAGGAGTCTTTCTCCCGCAACTGGAATACAGTCTTTCCGTCATGGCCACTGCATCAAAAGAGAACCTCAAAACTCTACAAACCACCTGCAATAACATCTACAGATTTATCACCCTAGCCCCCTAAAACAGAACACATGCACGAGATTAATGGGGGCTTGTTCATCCACAGTAACTACTTAGTTTAAGGTTCACTGAAAGTGGTTTCAGTGATTCAGTTTCACATTATTGCCACTCACTGAAATTTTGTTTGTTGAGACATTATGAATGCTTGTTATTACATCTAATTAGTATTCGTCCAGCTCCCTGAACTATTGATAGCAAAACTTATGTTATTATAATCAGATAATATCCATCTTTTCTAAAACTAATGACAATGAATATACTTTTTGATGTTTAAATTTATGTTCAAATATTGATCAGGCTAAGTCTTGTAATTGTTAAACATATGAGACTGATTCCAGAGGTAGAAAGAGATAGAAACCTTAGATACAACATTTGGAGTCTATAAAATTCAAAGCAGAGACAAATAAATTCTTGCTTTAGAGTCACACACAACTAAAGTTAATTCCCCAAATGCCATGTCTGTAATGTGGTAGGAAATCTCCAGTTTTTCCAAGGAGAATGATTAAGCTTTCCATTCTTACTTTGGGAAACAGATACCTCATAGTTTAGATAAAGACATTAGCATTGTGAGCCACCTGCGATTTTAAATGAAAGGAATTAGATCTTACGCTTGACTTGGATAGCCCAAAATGCTCTTCAACTCTTTAGAAAGATGGGTGAATTACTTAACTAAGGAATACTTTCTGAAGCAAACACAGCATTAAATTATATAGGGTTAGAAGACATACACTTACAGTCTAATGACTGGTCATCTGACTACTTAGTGATGGCTGGTTTCCACAGAGCAACTATGAGCACCTCAGTAGTTTCAAACCACTGTCAGCCATCAAGGAACTGGGTTAATATTCATTGATCAACCAGTGATATTGTTTGGATTTCAGTAGCTCAAAATATTGCATTTACCATTTTCAGGGGTAAAATAAACATATTCCTCAATTTAATTTTCTGTTTTTACCTTTCTGATGTGGTTTCTTTAACACTACTCACACCAGGAGTATTATGATAGTCTTATTTTTAAATACAGTAAGCACTAGATAAAATCTCCTGTGTATGTTATGCATATTTGAACTGATCTTCAAGCCAATATATATGTGTGTGTGTGTGTGTGTGTGTGTGTGTGTGTGTGTGTATGTGTGTGTGTGTGTGTGTGTGCGCGCATGCGAACATGTGTATGTTCATATAGATAGATAGTGTGAAGTTACTGGAAACACATACATTTTTTAAACCAAAGCAATACCAGATTTACTGAATAAAGGTTGAATTATTTTCCAGTGGTTAGTCTTATCCTGAAATCTGGTATTAATGCATCAGTGTACAAAGTATATGTTTTTTAACGTATATGACTTACTTCCAGAATAATTGATGTGATTACAAAATGGCTGGCCAGAGCTAGTCGCCACAGAGTGGGGTGAGGGACAAAGCAGCAGGTATATGACCTACATAGTACTGGTGTGTACATGGAACTTATTGCATGCAGTCCTGCTCACTTCACTTTAACACTAAGTAGGAATTAAAGGCCTTACTTGTAGTTGAAATGTATTAACTTGGAAAAAAGACAAGCATTGAACACCATACTGCAGAGTACAGTGGTCACTTATAGGTTCTTGTTAAAGTTTAACAGCCTTTAAAGAAATATAACTTTGTCATGAAGATCAATGCAGAAATAGCTGACCCTTCCCATCCATCGTTACACACTCTGGTGCCTCTAAAGGCATCAAATCACAGAAGCTGAATACATACTATAATACTTTCATGTACAAATGTACAAAAATTGCAGTTACAAAAGGAAATGAAGGATTGTTAGAATATAAGAAGCATATTCATTACTGGTAGCAATTACAATTAGTCCAACAAGATTTACTAAATTGTATCTCATCAGATAGAAAAAAAAATCTCTTAAAAATGTAGTTAATCACTATAAACACAGGTATAGCATAGGTAAGCAAGTATGCACTCCTTTCCATCTTCGTTCTTTAGCCAATGAGCATCAGTATAACAAGGTGCAGGCTTAGAGGAGACTGAAATGCTCGACAGAGGACATATATTAGTACTAAAATTATAATAATAATAATATATTTCATTAACTAAGTATAGTTAAAAATTAATTAAATACTCATCTCTCTTACACCTTCTTCCCTTTTTCTTTCCCAGGTACCCTGTTATATAAAAAAAATTAAAAAAATTGGGAGGTCTTTCCTCCTGTTCACCAACCTTCTCCAGCACAATCTTCTTGATGCCTTTCTTATGTCTGTCCCTTGTCTTCTGTCTACCCCTTTTCTATATGTCCTATCTTCCACTTTCCACCCTGATAAAGAACCAGTCAGAGTGTCTACATTAGGACTCCTTACATGCAGTAGATTGCACCTTATATTTTTTTAAATCACTTCTACAGAGCTGTAGAGAGTGCCTCTTTCCTTAAATGACCACCAGCAATATATGCGGGCTTGTGCAAGTTCACACTCAGCTCTCAATTATGAAAATACCAGGAAATAACCATGATTTACACTCATACAGTTCCATTTGTATATAACCAAAGTATTTTTAGTCCATTTTATGAACTTACAGACAGACCAAAAGTTTGTGGGCATTTCTGTGCAGCCCTATACTTTGGTGTAGTCAGTGCCATTAGGTGAAGTGGTGCTTTTTAACATTTAGATTTGGGCACATACAAACCCTGTGACTATGAATACCACTCCTAGCCTCTGAGATATGCAGTATAGCTTCTACTCCAATTAACCAATGCCTCTTTAATTGAAGTTTTGATGTTAAAAATTGAGAATAGTGTTTCTTTTAATAACCGAATTGTTTGAAAATATTACTGTTAGGAAGTCAAGATGCAAAAAGAACAGTTACTAGTTAGTCTTTGTCCATTTTTCTTAGCATTATTTATAGAACCTTAGACTTCAACAAGCATTTAAAGTTCAACTGAAAAAGGTAGTGTATATTACTAGATTTTTCCAGTAATAGACTTTCCCCTATTTTATATAATTCTACATAGTGCCTGTTGCTGTCATAAACATTCTAGTTTTGACTTTTTAATTAGCCTTGGCTTTTCTCATTGCTTCATTATTCACAATCACTTCTGTTTAAAGATGGTATCTTAGTTTTGGATGGGGTTATACTGATCACTAGCTTGCAGCTGAGCAAGGCATTATTATGACTGTATTCAAAATATACTATTTTCCAAAATGATTTTTCTTTGCTGGAAACCTAGATAATTGCAAGAAATCTTAACATTGCTGACCAGTAAAAAATGGTCTCCTTCTGTTTTCAGAAGGTTTGATATGCAAAACAGTGAGGATATATTGCCCAGGATGGAAACAACAGTTGTGAATTATGTAAATGAAACCAGTTTCAATTTGTTCACTCTAGGATTTTACTGGACATTTTGACATGCTCACTGATGTAGAACTTATGCTTGGTGTCTTTACTTGAAAATCCAACAACTGTATCAGATGATGCAACTATACATGTTTATTGCAAACTCGATTTTTTTTCAAAGCATAGCTCTGGTTCTCATTTTCTTGGTGTGTTTTATGGGTAATCTCCAAAATTCTTTCTATCAGAAATGTTGGGATTACGAGTCATGACCCTATCAATATGAATTTGTCATATGATTACACTGTTGGATTATATTAGGAGTTTACCTTCTTCTTTAAAACTGAGGTTATGTGGTATGTCATTATTAATTTCGTACCATGTATTATGCCATGATTATTAAACATTTTGTAATGCAGGATCACTGTAATTATAAGACCTTTAACATTACATTCTATGCAATTAATTTATTCGTATTCCTCAACCACTTTTGACTCTCTGCTATGTTTTTGATTATTACTGTCTTCAAGGAGACTATACATGAAATCAGCAGTGATTTCCTTCTATTTTTATACAGAATTTTCCAAGAATAAAGCTATAATCTGAGACACCGTCTTTTATTAATTCTATCTAAATCCTGAATCAGATCACATTAATTCTAGTGGCTTATGCTCAATAGCAAGGCTGAACATATGGTCAGATGGTGTATGTGGATATTTTTACAATTCTGTATGACTGGTATGACTTCCTTTTCAGTCTGAGAATACCTTTTCTCAGTATCTGCAAAAGATTTCCTTACATATGCAGATGATTTGTAGTGAATATTCTGCACTGTGCCTGTATTATCCCATGTCATTTTGGCATTGCATCAGGTATGCTTGTTAGGATGAAGATGTAACAGTACCTGAGCAGGCATAAAACAGTGTTTTAATTTTAATGCTAGTTGGTGCAGTCAATTCTGGCCAGGCATTTCATGACATTTTTTTTTTGGTCAGATGTTTTAACAGCCATCATTGTAGAAAATTTAAGTGTAAATCCTGACAGTGCTTAGTCACCTGTAAAAGGCTTCTCATTGCAGCTGGGTCATGGGGTGCTGCGGTTCTCTGAATAGCTTTTATCTTTTTAGGACTGGATGAAATACCATGTTTGACAAATTTAACACCATCAAATTCTACTTTTAATTAAATTTGCATTTCTCTTTATTTATTGTTAAGCCCCTTTCTTCCAGTTTCTTAAATGTTTCTTTTAAGCTGTAGTTATGACCAGACTGTTTCTTTCTAAAAAACATAACTATCATTGATAACATTTCTTTTATTAAAAGCTCTGCTCAGCACCTGAAGAATAGTATTTTGAAATATTTTTCCTGCTGAGATCATGGAAGCATAGGTTTTTGAGATCTTCCCAATGCTAGTTTGGTTGTAAATGTTGATATAGTCAAGATTTCAATTGAAATTGAAATCACTTACACTAGCTCTACTGGCATACAGAGATGGAGCTCTGCTTGTGACCCATGATACCTGCCCTCTGTTAAGTTACTGGGGCTCCTGCAGGAGCTAGGGTGGGGGAGGAGTGGAGAGGAGTGACATAGTTAAGCCTGCTTTCTTCCCTTCAGTGGGAGAGGAGGTACATATGCTTAAGGGACACTCTATGTAGCAAAAACCCTAGTATTGATTGGGATCACACAGAGGTACTTGTCTACAAGGGGAACCGCGGGCCTATATTGAATCACCGAACTCTTAGAAAAGTGAACACTGATTCATCGACCCCATGTAAGTGAAAGATTACAATCTCGAACACTCAGAACAGCGATTTTTTTTCCCAGGGGAAAAAAAAATCACTGTACCAAGAAACACATACACACACAGCATGCACACACCACAAACTATTTCTAATGTGGGGGGGGGATTCACCTCCAAGACCGCACTACAGTAATGATGAAGGCAAAATACCAAAAGCGGGCAAGCAATTTCTTTCCCAGGAAGGAATTTGCTTATATGCCGCTTTGGTATTTTGCCATTTCGTGCTATAAAGTTAGATCAAGACGCATTTGAAAGAATGCTTCTTCGATCAGTTAATATGGAACCGGGAACCGCTCATGTCACACAGAGGTAAGGCATGCATTGCATAGGCCCATTGCTTGCAGACCCCTTGAATGCTAATGGCTGCATGTGGAGTTAAGGCTTAAGAAAAAAAGTTCATCTTCCTTGCAGATGCTGCTGCTTCTGGAATGCTTCATCCCTTGCTCAGGAGAACAACTGAGCCTCACATGTCTTTCTCTCAGAGTGTAAGGAATGGTCATTTGTCTGGCTGGGGTTAAGCTTGATTTCAGGAACTGAGCACTAACAAAAAACACTGGTGGTATTCCACTCTTAAATTGAGAGTGATGAAAGAATAAATGGGTTTCAGAGGTAGTTATAGTAGTTAGGGAAGTGTGTGTTGTTGGGGGGGACTTTTCATTTGAAGGCAGTTGAGTGTATCAGTACTGGGTCTATATGACGTTGTCGAACTTTTAAAAGTTCAAACATCATATGGTCAACACCATATGATCAAACTTTTAAAAGTTTGAACGTTTCAACGGAGATCTCCGTACAGTGTGGAATGGGAAGATTTCCCTTTTCTGCACTGTAGTGTGATCGCGGAGTTGGTATAGTTAAAGAGTGGGGAGGGTTCTGGGGGACTTGCCCCCCTTCTTAAACTGTTCAGGTTGGTTTTTTCTTTGGTTTATTTTTTTTAGTACATTTTCAAACTTTTAAAAGTTCGATCATATGGTGTTGACCATATGACGTTCGAACTTTCAAAAGTTCGATTATGTCATATAGACACATCAGTACTAACCAAACATGTTTCAGTAGGGTGGTCCACAGTTAGGTGGATACACCTCTAACTTAGATATACTTTGCTGAAATATTGCTATGGTTTTATCTTTGTGAAATCATCTTCATTTATTATGGTCACTGCTGTCCCTGTGCATGTTAATTCTGATATTGGTATGTTTTGAATTTTGTGACTAATCATAATTTGTAGTTGTTTATGTCACCATCTACTGGGTATCCACAACTATTTATTGCTGTTTGCTTTATGTTTTAGAGATGTAACTTTATGATTCACTTGGTTGACGTTTTCGTATATGTATGCATTTTGTCATTTTTGGTAACTTGGTTGTCCAGTTGGGTTTTAGAACTCATTTTCAGTGAAGATTTGGGGAGAAAATTGCCATGGTAGACAACAAAACAATATCATAAGAGCAAACAAATCAATGTAAAAAATAGCACGCAAGATAAAATGCAGTTGAAATACTGTTTGATATATACCTTAATGACAGTATTAATTAATAGCAAGTCTTTAATGAAACAGAGTTAGGCTATTTGCAAGTTATAGATTCAGTGTAAACTTATAGTAATAAATAAGGACTCTAACAAAATCTTTACTCAGACTTGCTAAAATTATTTCTAAGTTGCTAAACCTATCATTTTATGCAAATGAGATGGAATTCATAGTAATTATTTCATAGCAGAGAGAAAATAATCAAAGGAGAAGCATAAACTATCCCAGGGATTCAGAAACATTTATTTATTTATTTTACATTTGTTTACCGGGAAAGTCCGACTGGACTTAGGTCCTTTTTCAGCGGAGGCCTGGGGTCAAAAAGCTTCAAATACAGAGACTAGGTTTTACATAAAACAGGTAATGTCACATAATGCGTTTGGAATACATAGTATCATACATAACATGCATACATTCATACATATATAGTTTATAACAGTGAACAAGTTAAATTACATTCACATACAGACTTTAGTTTTAGACTTATAGGAGTTTATATATATTTTGTAATTTCCAGAGAAAGGATGAAGTTAATAAACATGTGGATGAGGGCAACTGTAAGTAAAGGAGAGAAAGGAAAAGGTATATTAATGGGGAAATAATATGCTGAGAGAGCAGGAGTCAGCAGAGAGCAGTAGGTGGTATAAGCATAAATCACAGTATTCAGGAATAAAGAGCTAGAATGCAGATGAGGGATATGAGGCTATGGATGTAATAAATGTTAGCATAGGAAGGTGTGATGCAGAGGTAAATTCAGGTAGGATAGAGAAAGGAAGAAGTGCCTTAGTGGGAAAAGCAGACTGCTGTGATACAGGGAAGTGATAATAGAGTAGAAGAGAAAGGAAGAGGTGCCTTAGTGGGGAAAGAAGAGTGTTTTGAGAGAAAAAGGTGTTATTGGAGTAGAAGTTTGTATAAGAGATTAATCAGGGTTGTCACATGCTCACTATGATGGCAGTGAACAGGCTGTTGTTTATCTTCTGGGTACAATGCATCTCAGAGTTCATTATCAATTAACAATGTGAAAACTCCGAGCTCAAACAGTTGAGCACTAGTGCCTGTGTAATATGATGAGCACAAATGCCAAATTTAAGGTGTGTATTTACCTAATCTCATTCTCTCCTGCACAAAAGTGCCAAAACAAGAAAAGCAGCAATCAGTCTTAAGGAGTATAATGTACACTTTAAATCTATTTTTTGACCAGAAGAAGAGGAGAATATGGCAGTATAAGACAGCATGAAAAGGGGGAAAACAAGCAGCGAGAAGTACATAAGGCAAGTAGGTAAGGAATAAATAGGGTGGGGAGGGAAAGGAAGGTAATACTTTTTTGTGGGAGAAGTGTCCATTTTCTATTTTCAAAGAAGGAAGGGAGTAGGAAGGATATAAGGGAATGTGAAGGTAGAGGATATAAGGGAATGTGAAGGAATGAGGGTAAGTGGATAATGGAAAAATGTCTAAATATATAATACAAAAAAGACTGGCTGACACAATGAGGGGGGAGGAGGATGACAGTGGAGTTATAGACAGCAGACAAAGGGAATACAACAGTGATGAGGATTGGTCACAAATAGGAGAGGGCAAGGACACAAAAGAGAGGGGAACACTGGATGGAGAGAAAATCTGTTCCCCTGTACCACTGTGGCCAGTGTGAGGTTAGACACCTCCTTTGGCTCCCTCACCACTGGGTCCAATCTCTGATAGTTCTGTCAGTGGTGGGCAGGGATACGACTCTATAAGCCACAAGAGGAGATTTAGCAGGTGACAGATTCAGAATTCAATGCACTGGTTAACTAGCCCCCATCACATCTGGTTGCTGCACATAGGTGTCATAAGACTTTTCCGTGGCAGATCCACTTGCAGGAACAGCAGTGCTTCCAGCTGGTGAACCCCCACTAGTATCAGGGGAGGAAGCCATATCAACCTCCCTTTGAGAAGGAAATGGGGAGGCAACCATAGATAGCATAGGTGTAGGTGTCACTGGTGGTGTCCCTCC
This sequence comes from Protopterus annectens, assembly GCF_019279795.1. Taxonomy (NCBI): domain Eukaryota; kingdom Metazoa; phylum Chordata; order Ceratodontiformes; family Protopteridae; genus Protopterus; species Protopterus annectens. The sequence continues at coordinate 834,780,293 of NC_056735.1, forward strand.
ATGGGGACTGGTGGTATGCAGCAGAGGGGCACTGGCGTGGCAATTGCTGTACAGAAATGCAAAATAAAAGGAGAGAAACAATATAACTAGCAGATCACAATAAAAGAAAAGTAAAGACAAGTGACAAAAATCTTACCATCTCTACAGGTTTTGTATCAAGCGAATGCAGAAGAGCTACAGTCATTCCCCTGCATAAGGGAGGACCTTCCAAAGACCCAGGCAATTAAAGACCCATATGTCTGACCAGCCTCATATGCAAAACATGGAAAGACTTATCATGGAATTAATCAAGCAGGACATAGAGAACCTCCAGACACTGGACCTTTCTGAGTTTGGATTCGTCAAGTGCAGGTCATGTTTACTCAACCCGGTGGATTTTTTTGAAAATGCCACCAAAGCAATTGATGAAGGTAAAATGATACACACTGTATACCTTGACCTGAGCAAAGCTTTTGATACAATTCCTTGTTCAAGCATAGTAAAAAAGATAAACTGAGAATAAACCCCTATGTAACTCCCTGCATTGCCAACTGCCTCACAGGTAAGAAACAGATAATCCAAACAGTGGAAGTTATATCCACAAAGAGATCTGTCACCAGTGGAGTCCCTCAGGGCTCTGTGCTGGGACCTCTGTTGTTTGGCATCTACTTTTCTGAAGTAAAAACCAGTATCAAAGGGCTTGTGACTAAGTTTGCTATTGACTACAAGCTAGGAGCAGTTATTAGTTAGTCAGGATAGTTATTCCATTACTAATGTTAAGGCGCTTAAAAGCAATCTTCTTAAACAACAAATATCACCTGGACCACCTGTTGTCAAACCTTTGCCTCAGGAAGCCCAAAGACAATCAGAAAAAAACAACACTTAACACCACACATAAGGTCGCACTCAGTGGAGCCACAGACACTAAGCCCCTAAGGCAAACAAACACACTTCCCAGGACTCTTGTCACAGAGGGCTCCTTTGTAAGAATTACTGATGCCCCTCTAACCAGGCTGAACAAGGAGCAGATAACTATTAGTTGCTTATCTAGAGCCAGGATCCACCAAATCATGCACACACACTCAAGTCATTATGCCACAGGTACCAGTATGATTCCATCATAGCTCATGTAGGTGCAAATGACCTCAGATGAACCTTCATGGACTATCTGAAGAGAAACATTATGGAACTTTTAGGCTGTGTGTCTCAGGTTGGTATGAGACTAGCATCGAGTGGACAAATGATTGATTTCAACAACTGGCTGTTTTTCTTGTGTCATTCTGAGGGGATCCCATATTTGTCAACTTGGGAGGACATGGTCAACAGACCACATTGCTTTGCCAAGGTTAGTATGCACCTTTTCCCTCTAGGCTTTTGAATACTTTATCCACCCCCATAGTCCCTTTTTAGGTAATGCCAGAATAAAAAACCTACTGACATAGCAAAATAAACTCAACTGAATCTTAAGGTATTACTGCTCAATGCCAAGAGCTTAAATAAAAAAGCTACACTTTCTCCAAGCTTTCATCACACTCAAAAATATAGACATCTGTGCAGTTACCGAGACATGGTTTAAAGCGATAGAGAGTACCCTGGCAGTGCAAGGTTTCAGTGCCTTCCACACTTTTAGACCAGTAGCTGTACAGACAAGGGCTACAGGTGGAGGCATCTCAATATACATCAATGGCAAGCATACCTCTAGGGTGGTTAAACAGGATGACATCCTGGAGTTCCTCGAGGTACACATCATCATAGACAAAATCTGGTACCATAAACTAGCCAGCTCTAGGTCACCATCCATGTCCCAAGAATCTCGCAATGCATACTTGGACTTACTGGAGACACTCACCATCCAACCTAACACCCTACTGATGGGAAACTTTATTTACCCCTCTATAGACTGGGAATCCTACATGGCCACAAATCTACAGGCACAGAGGTTCCTGGACTTCATAAATGCAAACACCCTCAACCAAATAGTGAACATGTCCTCTAGAGGCTCCAACAAATTGGACCTCATGCTCACAAATATGAGAGAATACTGCACCCCCAATGTCTTGTCCTCCCTGATAAGTTCTGACCATAAAGTTGTCTCCTTTGAAATCAAAATCAACTCCATAATCTCAATAAAACCAATAACAGTTAGGAATGCCAAATTACTGATTCATAAGTGATGGTTTATCAAAATTCAGTGCTCCTCCAAACCCAGAGAACACAATAGCCTATGCTGAATTGCTCTTAGAAACTCTGTAAAACAACATCAATGGCCACATAGAGTCTGCTGTACCTGCCAGAAATAAGCCTAGGACTAGCCCCAGAAACAAACTACGCTGGTAGCATCCAAATTATACAGGATATACAACAAAAGTGAAAATATGGCAAAAATCACGGAGTGTAATTCCCATAAGAATAAATACTTTCTCTTCGAAGTTAATAGGCAACTAAGAAGAATAATTAGGTCAGTTTGGAAGTTAAGATATCCATAATGCCTTCTACAGCTATGTCAGAAACCTCAAGGGCAGCACATAGCAATATGCTGAACTGATGGTTAATTGTGTCACATTCACCAAGCCTGATGATATAGGGAACCTGTTAGATGACAAATTAAGTTCCAACTTTAGTCTCCCTTCACCCTCAACCCCCCCCCCAAATACCCTCAAACATAACCTCTTCAACTATAACTAGAGAACATATACTGGCTGTACTCACTAAAGCCAAGAACAAAGCCTGAATGGACTCTGATAACATCCTAGGATGCCTTCTGAATAGTCTAAAATAGGACTTACCAAGACCCCTGGCATCATTATTTAACTACAGCCTTAAAAGAGGCTTTGTGCCATGTGAATGGAGAACTGAGATGGCCATTCCCCCTTCATAAGGCCGGACCTTCAATAGATCCTGGAAACTACAGGCTCATTAGTCTGAATAGTCTTATTTGCAAAACCATGGAAAATTATCATGTAAATTATCAACAAGGATACAGGAGACCTCCAGACACTGGATCCATCCCAGTTTGGCTTAGTCAAAGGAAGATCATGCTTAATATATTTGGTAGACTACTTTGAAAAGGTCACTAAGGCAATTGATGAGGGGAAAATGGTGCATGCTCCCTGCCTAGACCTAGTTAACGCAGTTGATACAATACCCTACTCAGGCATTGTTAACAAACATACAGAACTAGGTATAAACCCCTTTATAACACACTGGATAGCTAGCTGGCTCATTAATATGACCCAGGGAATTGCAATGGGTGAGGCCACCTCCACTAAGAGCCCAGTCACTAGTGGAGTCCCCCAGGGCTGTGTGCTATGCCCACTCCTCTTTGACATCTATTTTTTGGATGACAAAGCCAATTTCAAAGGCCTCTGGCTAACCAAGTTTGCAGGTGATTGCAAACTTGGGAAGAGAACACCCTTCAAGAAGGTCTAATCTAGACAGCCACTTGGAGCCAAAGCTGAGGTTTAAAACTCAATACCATGAAATGCATTATAGTACCTTTCGGAAAGTCTGCCACCCTGGGTGTCATCATTGAAAGACCCTTAAAAGTTGATTCACTAGTCATGGATCTGGAAAGTCATGTAGATAGTAACCTAGCCTTCAAACAACATGTGCCAAGGCAATAAGGAATTCCTTCTATGTTTTTCAATTTGGAAACTAAGGCATGGCATCTAGGTTCAGAGATGTCATCATTTCACTGTGTGTGACCCTCATTAAATCTACCAGATGCGTGCAGCAAATGTCTCCTTACAAAAAGAATACACAGAGTAAACATGGAGTAAACACAATGTCCTTTGCTGATCACCTCAAATTCCTCTCTCTTTACTTGGTATCATACAGACTTCTGAGAGGTGATCATTGCCTGGCATACAAGGCATACCTGGAACCTGTTTTGATGAACCTTTTGCACATCCACAAAACAAACATCATTGGAACTATTAGATTAAAAGACTTAAATTTTGCTTGCAACATAAATAGGACTTGTTGGAGGGGCAGATCTGTTTTTCAGAGAATTCCCATGCTCTTGAACAGGCTCGTCAGCCATGTGAAGCAGTGTTCCTCTATATACCTATTTAAGTGTAACTTGGACCAGTGGATGAGTTATTGGAAATTCACCCCTGATCTGTCTCCTATGTCTCTGATGGACAGAGGCAGTCAGTAAATCACCCCTATATAAATCAGATTTCGGGTTCATATTTGGGTTGTATGGCTAGACTTATAAGGGCCCTGTGGTTGTTTATCTAGTATACACCTATGAACCTATTAACCAAAATGACTAAGCCATCCTGTAGAAAGATTTGTCTGAAATAAATAACTGGTGTCAAAATCTTGGTCTGAAACTAAATGCCAAAAAATGCATTATTGTATTGTTTGGGAGGTAATCTACCCCGGGGAACTACCACATTGACAATACTCCCCTAAGAGTTGGTTCAGTTGTTTGGGATTTGGGAACTTATGTGGACAGTGACCTAACTTTTGACCAAAATGTGTCTATTGTTATAAGAAAGTCCTTCTATATTGCACAGTTTATAAACAAAGGAATTATGTCTAGATTCAGGGATGTCATTGCCCCCTTTACTCAGCCCTCATTAGGCCAGTCATTGAGTATTATGCCCCCTTTGGCATGTATCTGTCCAATCATATGCAACAACTGGAGCACCAATATAGATACCTTACTAAAAGGATACAAGGCCTAAACAACTTGCCCTACTTAGTATCCTACAGACTGCTAACTGGTGATCTGTGTCTGGCATTCAAGCCATCCTTTGACCCATTACTGATGGATTTACTGCAAATCACCAAGTCAAATGGCAACATAAATACTTGATCTACAGATCTAAACCTCTTCCGCAATATCAACAGAATGGTTTGAAGGGACAGGTACATTTCACATCCACATAAAACAAAGTTCATCCATGTCCATATTCAAATGCAACTTAGATATATGGATGGGAAACAGAAAATTTACCCATGGACTGCCGCTGTACTACTAATGGACAGAGGCAGCTCCTAATGTTTTATTCCTTGCATGTGCATGGGTCCTCTTAAATTACATATGGTATGACCCCAGTTATTCTCATTAGGGGTAATATATAATTATTGACCATGGGATGGGTAAGGCCAATCTATAAACAAATAGGAAACATTATTTCAAGCACAAAAGCAGAAAATGGCTAGGCTTAAAATGGCCCACAAGGGCAGCTAGCATAGTATTTACTTATGAACCTGTGAGAGGTATGATGGAATGTATAGGTAAAGTTTAATCTGCAAAGATGATATACAGGGATATACAGGAAACTAGTTCTGGCACCAAAGTCTAGGGTGGCAGTCGCAGATGGAACTAGAGATCCAAGTGCTTGGGTGTTGGAAGTTGACTTGGATAAGTGCATTCTCTGGCTCCATAAAGGAGGGTAGTCTGAAACATATGACAGTAGTGTGCTTTTTTGCAGTGCTGGGGAGTTACACGTATGCTTCATATGTGTAAGGGTTTAGTAGGTAATCACACAGCTGCAGATTACAGTGGATGTAGTACTCTAGTAATGTTATTTTGGTGTCAACAAAAAGAAAAGAGAAAGTGATTGTTAGACGGCCGTATGATGCTGGAAAATATTTAGAGACTGTCTCCAACAGAAAAACTGATATGCTGAAGTTGCTTTCTCAGTTTAATGATAGCCAGTCATGCACAATCCTGTGATATCCTTTTTGTCACAAAGTTCCTGAACCAACACATATTGGTTCTAAGCTACCTGTTACAAATAAGTTCCACCTTGTTGTCATGGAGCTCCTGGGGTATCTCTAAAACAAGGAACTTGTGATTACAGGGCTCACTTTCCTAAAAGACTTACATGTGCACACATACATGAACACACACACACACACGTGTGTGTGTGTGTGTGTGTGTGTGTGTGTGTGTGTGTGTGTGTGTGTGTGTGTGTGTGTGTGTGTGTGTGTGTGTATGGGTCTACCTGATAATATCAAAAGCCGACATAATCAAAGATGGATTCATTGAGATGACATCGATGAAAACCCAATTCACTGACAGACCAGATGAATGAAATACTTCCCAGGGTAAGTAACCTGTTGGCCGTGAAGGAGAACTTCGCCCTTTCCCAAACTGTAGTGTGATCTCAGAATTGGTATATTTAATTGGGGGTGTGTGGCAGGCATAAGCCCCCCACACCTGGGTGGGTTTTGAGTGTTTCAGTATTGGTTTTGTGTGTGTTTGGATGCCTTAGTACTTACCTTGGAAGGATTTTGTTTATCCGGTCTGTCGATTAAATGGGTTTTCGTTGATTTTGTCTCGATGAATCCATCTTCGATGATGTTGGCTTTCGATATTATCAAGCATATATATATATATATATATATATATATATATATATATATATATATACACACACACATGTGAGGAAGTCCCATGTTCATGGGTCAGAGTACTATATGTCTTAAGACATTTTCATATCATATGTCGCACCAAAGAGATATTTTGCAGCTTTCACTGTACACAACAAATGTTTCCAACACTTAAGTATCTTCTTTGTGAGATTATTGACACTGGTATATAACCTAACAGATTTTGTATTCTTTTCCTTGTATTATGTATTATAAGTTATGTATATACTTAATAGAAGAATTTTTATTGTATTTGTTGAGTAGTACAGAAGCAATCTGGTAGTTTGTACTTAATTGCTGTATGTTCCCCATAATCCTTTCCACTTACTGCGTACCTTTTCTTTGTAATTAGTTTTGTAGTAGTTAGTGTTGTACTACTTTTGCTTTGTATTCCTTGCAGTTGCAATTATATCTTGCCACCTTTTGCATGACCAAATTGTAGCTCATTTAGTCTGTGAGTGAAATCATAATGGACAAATGTACTTGTGAATTAGCAGCAACTATATGAATATCAATTTACTACATGTACATCTCAAATGACAAATCAATCTTTTTTTATTTCCAGGGATTCTGCCCTGGGTAATTCTTGGTCTTTTTGCACTGGGCACCTGGATATTAATGCTTCAAGGCAGTTGTGGTAAATCTCCTTCTGGGCTGGTGATCAGAAAATTAGCACATGAGATTAACATGAAAAAGCTGAAGCACATGTTTGCTTATAATCTACTTGAAAGAATCCCCATTGAACGAAAGGTGCCAGGGAGAATGCACTGAAGTTTTGTTTTGTATAAAGGCTTTGCAATTGTTCCTGGTAATGCAGGCCTAGGTCTGAATATAAGTAAGGTGATTTTTGGTCTTGAGGATGCTGTTTTGATGAAATGCCTGTTGAGTGGCACATTCTGCATTCAAAGATGTAGTCCCAGCTGCCTCATGGACATCTGGGATATAACGAGATTATATTCACTCCAGCATATGGAGCCAGCCGCTCAGGACAGAATGCAGCCAGTATTAGAAAAAAAATGAATGAATAGGCGGAATATTCACAACAAAAGTTTTAACCTTTGCCACACCCTGTAGAAAAGCTCTCTTTTTCTGAATTCTCACAAAAAAAGTTTTGATTGCAACTTTGAATCAGAAATTAGTACACTTAATAATAAAAATATAAAACAATGATTTGCACAGTTGTTTAATGTGCCTATATGTGTGCTATATTTAAAAAGAGCATGCTAAACACCTGTGCACTTAGCCAGTGTCCTGCTGAAGTATCTTGTGCAGATGTCTGAACTCTTTTGTTGACTTCCCATTAGTGACCACTTCATGTAGTGGAACAGAATGCAGCTTTGCTTAATCTCTTTTCAATAGACAGCAAACATTCTTCCTTCTGTGGGGATAGGGTCAAACCACTTTACTTGGTAATTGCTTCTGATTAGCAATTTTAATTAACAGGTGTAGTCCTTTGCAAATAACTCTAAAGTCACCTGATGTGTACTTTAATATGTTAAAAAAATACATACTGCCTATCATTTTCACTATAGCATCTCTTCTCTAACTCATAACTTGTTGCTGCTCTTACTGAAGTAAACATTGCACATAGTGGTTCCTGTTTACTACCTTCTTAAATCATTTTTTAAAATTGTATATTAATTACACTTTGTTTTTAGTGTGCTCTTTTATTGTATAAATTATTTTTTTTCCACATGATGTGTGCTCATGTTCTGGACTGAGATGGAAACTGGTCCAGTGAATCAGTGCTCTACTCCAGTTAACAAATTGTTTAAATAAATAAATAAATAAATAAATAAATACATTAATAAACTACTGTTATTTATTTATTTTTAGGTAGGGTAGTTTTATTTTAGGGCATATTTTTTATGTTAAAATTCTATAAGAATTCCGGTCTTAATTTTGATGTAATGTATATGGTGTTTTAAAGCTTTACCAAAGTCTCAATATCAGGTTGTCAAGGGGACTGCTTAAACGTGTTACTAATTGCAATGACAAGTTGGATTTAAGCTTGCCAAATATGTTGTCTCTCATTGTCTTGACATATGTAGATAAAGCATGACTTTTTTTTTTTTCTAACTTTATAAGCAAGCAGTCATTTCGGCGGCCGCGGTGGTGCAGCGGTTAGCATTGCCACCTCACAACAAGAGGTTCCCTGGTTCAATTCTCGGCTGGGGTACCTTTTGTGTGGAGTCTGCATGTCCTCCCTGTGGTCATGTGGGTTTCCGCCAGGTATTCTGGTTTCCTCCCAAAGACATGCTGCAGGTGGATTGGACACTTTAAATTGGCCCTAGGTCTGAGTGCATGCATGTGTTTGTCTTGTGTGGAAGGTTGGGTGACGGGCTGGCAACTCAACACCATAAAACTCCACTGCCAATCATGAGCCAACAGGTGATCCACTGTGGTGACCCCTAACTGGGAAAAGCCGAAAGAGTAAGATAAGCAAGCAGTCATTTAATGGTAGTAAGTGATCTTGTACCAGCTGCAGAATTAGAAAATGTTTTAAGAAAATATGCATCAGTATGTTAGGTTTTCCTTTACAGTCACGAGTTGTTACACAGAAGCTGTATTTTGAAATATAAAATGAAAACTTAACACATTAACATAAAAGTGAAGCTTTAAATATTAGTGTAAATTATGTGTTTATGGTATTACCAGTGCACCTAGTCTGGAAATGTACTAATTTTTATTAGATCAGATGCAACCGCAATTTGGTAAGAGATGAAAGTTTCTCGGGGGATAATCTTAACATTATTTTAGTGTCATCAACATATTTAATGTCAGCGACAATTTGTTGATGCTACTCTTGATATTAACCAAATTACTGCATGTTTACTGAATAAATATATTCAGTGCACAGACCTATAATTTTGCATGTCCGTCCATTCATCCTTCCATCCATCCATCTATTAATTTTCAATATTCAATTTATCCAGTTAAAATTTTTGGGGAACTGAAATCTATCCCAACAAGGGCATCTGTAAGACTGGAACGAATCTGAGATGGGCTACAATCTATTGTAGATTTTAAATGTGTTGTGGTAAAACTTCTGTATTTTTATAATATTATACTGTTCCTTTCACTGTCTGCAGGATTTTATGTTGTGTGCATTTACCTGCTTCTTATTAAAGGCTGACAAAATAATTGTTTCTGTGTTTTAGCAATACTTAGGCAGAACACACTCATGTCCTCAGGCAAAGTGCTAAGGGCTTGTTCCCTCACTAAAAGGTCTGACAGCTTTTCAGAAGTGGTGACCTGACACCCACTCACCCACCTATGAAAATAAATGCTTAACACAGCAATATAATTACATACATTTTTCATCTGCCTTGCGTCTATGCTCACAAAACCTTTTTCCTGTAAGTTTCAGGTGTTAACTTAAAACATTCTAGTAAACCTTGCTTGAAGTTGTCATACTTTAAACAATCAATATCAGACAATTTAGAAACAGCAGATACAGCTTTACCATGGAGTAAGGGGGTCAGGAACTGTACTGAGAGCCCTTGGTCAACATTATACTGTTTACATACTATTTCAAATATATGAATAAAACTATCAAAATTATCAGCCTCTGTAAACTGTGGACGAAATTTACTGACCTTTATTGCTTCTGGGGTTTGGTTATTCCCTCCCCCATTACCTCCTTGTTCCTGTGAAGAGTCTGCATTTCCATCTCATGCTGATGCTGATGCTTATTTTCTTAGGTTCGTAGGTAGGTACTAGGCTATTGGCCCTGGGGCCTATATATGCCTAGCCAAAAGGTACCCTGGCTTTCGCCACCCAAGAAAATTATTTTCCTGTGCCCCTGTTGAGCAGAGCCACAAAAGTGATCTCTGGGGTAAATTTCCTATCTCCCATCCAGTCATCAAGATTTTTTTTGAAGAGTGCTAATGAGGAGCTTTGTTTGATATAACTAGGTAGTTTGTTCCAGAGTATGGGAAGTCTCTGGGACAGGAATTTATCCCACCAGCATTCTCTGTTTATTGTGGTGACAAGGTTTAGGTCCCTAGAGCGTGCAGCTCAGAGGGATTGGGATTTCTTTAAGTGGAGCATGTCCAACAGCTTTGGGTTTGACATAGCTTTGTATGTTAGGCAGAGATCACCTCTGAGTAGGCAATATGCGATGGAGTAAAGCTGGAGTTTTTTGAGACGGGCTGCATAGGGCATCTGTTTGAGGCCAGTAATCCTCTTTGTGGGGTATTTCTGTGGCCTTTCCAGTTGTTGTAGATGTCTTGTGAGGTACATACCAAAACAGGCATTGTACTCTATAATGGGTCTAATGAGTGAGGAGTAGAGGGGAACAATGACCTCTTTTTTCCTGGATGATAAACTTTTTGTGATGAGGTGTGCAACATAGAAGGATTTCCTGAATACTGTGGTGATGTGATTATCAAAGGAGAGACTACTGTTCACCTGTGTCCCAAGGTCTCTTATCACACTTTCAGTGTTAAGTAGACTACCACCTATGTGGTAGTTCATGGATACAGAGTTTTTCAGTTCCAAATTCTACAATTTCTCATTTTCTTTGACCATCAAATGCAGCAGTCTCTCAGCTGATTCTAATCCCAGATATTTGACCTCCAGTTAAAGTCTTTTTTAACTCCAGAGAAATTTCCTTTGAGGAAAAGGTGAACTGTCCTATTTCTGAGCACTGCAAATTCCCCATCACCAGACTGGTTATCCTCCAGGTTGCTGGTCTGAGCTTTGACTAAGGCTGATATCATTTCCTCTTTAGTTAGATTGGCATGCACCAGTCCTTTGGCTTTACACACCTTAGCCAACTGGTTCTTTGTCAGCTTGTCATAATCCTCTACTGACATCTTTGGCTGCTTTCCTTGAATGAACTATACTAGAAATATGAAACTCTGAATGTTTACCTTGTGGCTGCTGAGAATATACACACCTTCAGTGAGAACTGCCTACAGGCTACAGAAGTTCAATTAATATCCACACCACTGCTCACCAATATGTGACTTCTCCTCTCTGGGTCAGTAATATAGGAGCATGAATCCTCACCTCTGACAATGGAGAAAGATGTTTACTTGTAACAAAAACAGATACACACAATATTCCCAGATGCAGCTCTCTGTATCAAGCACAATTTCCCTTAAGAGCATGCATGCAATACACTCATTCTGGGGTCTGGATTTCTATCACTCTCTCCCTCCAGGTCCCCAGTAAGACTCCTTCCGGGCACAGCTATAGAGCTGAGTCCTCAGCCGAGTGCCCAAGCCAAGTCCTCCAGCACCCTCTCTGTGAAAACAGTGCTTTGTGTCCCTCTTCCAAGCAGCTGACACACACACTCTTTGAGATTTGATTTTCAGACACACACACACACACACACACACACATACACACACACACACACACACACACACACACACACACACACACACACACACACACACACACACACACACACACACACACACACACACACACAGATTTACTAGCTAATCCCACTTCTGGCCAGACAATAAGGTAGTTACTGCCACTAGATACTCCAAAGTCAGCTACTCTGAGTCTCTTAAAAGTGTACCCAATTATACTGAGTAAAATTAATGTTAATACCAATGGTGGTGTTTAGCCAATGCAGCAAGACTTTCAGGAGTGGCCACAGAGTCATGGAATAAATATAAGAACTCTCAAATTTTAAAATATTCTCTAAAGGACCAGCCACAAAGAAAAGTTGAAATATATTTAATAATAAATAATAAAAGAACATGAAAATACTAAATATATTTTTACAGTAAACACCAGAGTTTCAGTTACAGGAAATATTAAAATAACACAGATGAGCAGATTCACACAGATACAGAGAAACAGTATTTAAATAATGTCACTATATTTTCCTGACTGTTATAAAGAATTACTATTCCCTGGTCACTTACTAGAGTAAGGCAAGATGAAGTAAATGAGGGAGTACTTCCTTGTCAGGTTCTAAAAACAGAGTGCCCTGAGACCTCAGTCTCATCTAGTATTAAAATATATTTTTTGTGTTGAATTACAGAAAGACATCACATACATCTGGTCATCTGACTTCTGGTTCCCATACTAGCTCATTGCTAGAAACCGAACCAGAATTTAACACATAGGTGTTACCATGCATACAGTGCTTTGCAAAGATGTGTTATAGCATTTGGAATCCATAAATCCATTTCAACACTTCCATCCTTCTAGGGTAGCAATTAGTTCACTGCTATGGACAATAAAACAAGAGTTCTTAGTCCTTGTTTTCACAAACATTTTGTCTCTGGCTACAGTCAGAACTGTAAGAAACAATCCTTATGGCCTATCAGGTAATTTAATTTCAAATTATTTTTCAAAGTTAGCTGGATTGAGTTTAACCTCTTCCCTTCCAGTATTCTCTGTTAAAACATATATATATTTAATCAGTTGGAATAATAGTTAGGACAATCTGTTGGTGCATTTTTTTTAACACAAGCAACTTTACAAATACATTTTCAACAGAACAACTGTACAAATCAGTTTGATATAGAAATGACATGTATTTTTTTAGAAAACTCCATCTAGCTATGCTGGCATATGTTACACATCCACTGCCCTACTTCTCCTGGCGTAGTTGGCAATACCTTACTTTGTTGCAACACGTATGACAAGACTGACCACATAGTCAATTTTGCAGGTAGTAAAACATTTAACATCATATTTTCTGTTTGTGTTAACTGAAGTAAACTACTTATTTTAGGAACATATGGGTACATGGAACAATTTCCAAAAGAGAAACAGCCCATGACCCCCCCCCCCCATAGACAATGTGCTGTTTCTGTAGTGCATTTTTTTTAATTTGAAAGATTTGTGCTGAAGTTCTTTTGTGAATCAGGAACTAAAGGGCCTACAATGTTCTCAGCTTTAAGGATTGGCTAAAACGTATTAATAAAATCTCTTTTGATAAAGGCATTAGACCCAAGGGTAATTACAAACCAAACTGCTCCCTAATAGTCTGGGTTTGGGCTGCTAGTAAGTACATCCTGATAGCAAATGTAAACTCTCAGTATTACTGGCCCATTGTTTAGACACATCAACTTGACATTAGTTATCCCCTCTGTAAAAATCTGTTTTCCATAAAATGAATGCAATTTCTGAGGTCAGTTTCATCACTACAGACCCTTCTTACTGACAAAATTTGTGAGTAAGGAATATTAGAGATAATTAATCTAGGGTGGCAACTATATGGTTTAAGAATTTTTTTTTCTAGTTTGAGGTTTTTTGGTACAATGTAATTTTTAAATGACCACCCCTCTGTTTAGAAACCAATACATACAAAATATCCAGGGTTGCTGTTAAAATATTCCAGGAAACAATCTAAGTGAAAGTGCCGCTGTCCAATAACAGCCAGCAATCATCTAAAAAATGATGCCATACATTTATCTCATGTAAAAATGGGTTAGTATTGGAATCATAAATAATTTTAAGTTTGACATATTCCATATAGCAGTCAGCATAAATGGGTCAAAGGTTACCCCCACAGCTGCATCTCTGAATTGAAGGAAACAAGAGTTAACAAAAAGGAAAACATTTTTCTCAAGTACAGTTTTGAGAACGTATACAAGGAAACAGATAAATTCCTCAGAGTACATCTCTGTAACCAGTGCTTTATGGCTAATCACCCATATCGTGTGGCATGTGGCTTTTCACATCCACTATAGACAGGAGCATATAAGGTTCCACAGAAAAGCTGTTAACCAATTGTAAAACGTGAGCTGTATCTTTTAAGCTTGCCCTCACCAAGTTTACTGGGTTGAGAAATGTTGTAGATATTCAGAAAAGGGTTCAGTTAAAGAACCAAACACAGACACTATACGTCTACCAGGAACTGCATGGGCATGTTTACTTGTCCTGGGGAACAAATAAAAATGCTAAATGTTGGGTTGGTCCACTAGTAATTGTTGCTTAATGCACATATATATTAAATCCTGTTGATGTGTCTGAGTTAGATGCTTATTAATTTCTTATTTAAATGTACCTGTGGGATCGAAATATTGATTCAAATAAAATATGTCACTACATTGTGTGTATGCCTCAAATGTTTAGGGAAATAGGGTGGAAGGCAGAAGGGTAAGGAAGAAGAACAACAGTAGGGAACAGGAGAGACTGCAGTGACCTGCTTGTAGAAATGAGTTTATGGTGGCTGGGCTTTCAAGCAAAATTTGTGGATGAGGGTTGTAGACCTCAAAGGAAACATATGCAACAGGAAGGAAGGAATGTGAGTCTAACGAGAGGTCCAAGCAGCAAACTCTGATGGAAGATAAGGAATGAAGAACAATAGACCAAGTCCTTAGAGCAAAGTGGGGGTGAATTGGAGGCATATAGTGCAATTGAATGGGAGCAGTTCCAAGAAATATGAGTAGAGTGGAGGAACCAAACAGTGGAAAAGATAATGAAGAAAATTGGAAAGAGCATCTTCAATGAAGTGCCAGGCATAGTGGACAAAGAAACGGCCTTGGTCACAAAATGGTCTGGATGGAAAGGAGAAGTCTGAGGTGAAATTCCCTACAGAGATAAGAAGACAAAGTGAGAAAATGAACTTTGGGAACAACTCAGACGTGACTTGGAGCAAAAGGAAGGCTGACAGACTGTGAAAAAGAAATGGAAGGAATGCAGAACTTAGTGGAACAAACCAGAGTGCTGTTAGTAGGAAGATACTTGTGAATAGTCCTCAGATGGGGTCTAATGGTAGGCAGACTTCAGCTGATAGAGCAGGTAATGATAGTTGTTGGAGATGTGACAGAGAGAAAGGTCATCCACATGTACTGGAGCTGTGAAGGTAAAAAGGGATTTTGAGATAGTGTGGTCAAAGAAAGAGAGGAGATCTGGGAGACAGAGATGTACACATGGAATCTGTGCCTGTTAAGTGTTGATGAAGAGCAAGAGGTGATTAGTTACAAGATACTAAAGCAGATACTGATCTTGGGAGTTGAATAGAACAAAAAATTACTGGGCAATGGAAGGAGACTTTCACAGCACAGTAATAAACATGACAGCAGTAAACATGGCAATTAAATGTAGGATAGTGAGGAAAAATAAAGTGAAGATGGTACAGGGAAGAAAGCCTGCCTAAGTGAGGAAAAGTTCAGAGGAAATATTGCCTGGCAACAGTGCTAAGCATATAACCATATGGACTCTAATCCAAAGGGAGGTATGTGAGTCCACAAGGAAAGAAAGACTCAGTCTCTAAGATAGGAGGAAGGGAACAGGGGAAGTAAATCACAAAATGAACAAACCAGAGAATGAGGGAGTAAGAACCAAGAAAAGTGATCATAAGGTTCAACAAGAAGTAGAGATATTTGCAAGGACAGCTTTTCTGCACATGAAAAATCTCTTTGTGTACTGGATTTTACCTGCAAATTTTTTTTGTTTACTGGGCTTAGTGCAGAGGCTATGAACTATTAATGCTTCTTGGGTATAAAGTTTGATTCTCTCAGCCTCCATCTATCTATATGACACTGAACAAGTCATTTAACAAGACAGAGTTCCCAAGGTGAGTCAGGAAAAAGGTCCATGTGGATCAGAGCTCTACCTTGGTCAGTGAATACAAATAAATAAATAAATAAACACATAAATTTAACACAGGTAACATGGAGGTTATTGTCAGCTATGGGTGGTGCATCTGTTGGAACAGACAGGAATGTATAGTTCTTAGAATGTTAAGAAAATGATAAAAAACTATTTAAAACAAACAAAGAAACAAAAATTATCATTGACTCAATGAAAACACTAACTCATTAACTATGCATTTTAATAGAAGCGTCTGTATTTTATGTGTTAGTCACCATCCTTGGGATTCAAAAGGGCTTATCCCACTGTGGAAGCCTTAGAATGGAACATGTCCACATTGCGATAAGCCTTTCCATTTCAGGCACCATAAGATAATTGAGGTTTACCCGTAACTGGGGACTCAGCATGGAGGGTGATTCACTGGTGAAGCTGCTTGATAATGAAGTAGGCTAATGCTAATTAGTCATGGGTTGTCCCCTTGAAATATCAATGACTTCTAATTTGCTCGGGAGAGCAATTCAGAGACTCACTTGGCCAAGTATATTTTACTTTAGGAGGATTCACTTCTATGGGAGTACTTGCATTGCAGGTAAGTTCAGCAAAGACGTGGGGCTGGGTGAAGAGTGTTATTGTGTTTACGTATGTATGTGTGTGAGTGAGAGTTTTTAAGGTTTGGGACATGAATGATTAATTAGAAAGTTTGTGTGTGTGTGTGTGGGGGGGGGGAGGGGTTAGAGAACTGAGAATCTGCATGTGTGTGCATGATTGTGTTTGTATGGCTGAGTATTTCAGTACATGTGATCAAATGTGGGGGCCTTGTTTGTTGATGAGTTATGAGTTGTGTGAGTGTGTGAGTGTGTGTGTGTGTGCGTGCGTGTGTGTGTGTGTGTGTGTGTGTGTGTGTGTGTGTGTGTGTGTGTGCGTGTGTGTGTGTATACATGGCGGTACCTTTGCTATTGTGATGCATGGACTGCTAGTAGAACATTAGCACAGACAGGTCTGACAAAGTTAGTGCTCGATTTAGGAGCCCTGGTTATCAGATGATAATGAAGTTTTTCCCATTATGGCCCTACCTGACTGAATCCCATTTTGTCCCCCTTCCACTAATTGACCAACCCATGGTGGTCAATTTGTGTGAGGGGGGGTGAGCATTTCTGTGAACCCCGGGGAGTGCATTATTGAGTTTCTTCCTTTACACTCAAAGCTTCATTAACTCATAATTATTGCTGAAATCAAAAATAAATATATCCAAGATTTTTCATTTTGCAGGTATTACATTCATAGTTCTGTTTACAGTTTTGGATCTGAAGATTATGATATAAGAATACCAGTGACAGATATCCCTTAACTATATAGAACACATTTATTATTAATTGCACAAACATCCACCATTTTATAACCATGTGAATTCATACTTTATAGGAAAAAAAGACAGTGTTCAAAATAGAAAAAGTCTGGCAGTTGGTGCAGAGATTAAGGTTGTGAGTTATAGTCTGTGTGGTAAAATATTTAATTCCTTCAGCACTTGTTGTCTACTGTATGACCTTGAGCAAGTCCCTTAGTCAGAAAATGCTCCCAGGTCACCCCTGAAAAGGAAATGTGTGCCCAGTGCGTCTATCTGGTTAAAAATAATATTATTATTATACTTAATGCAATTTGTAATGAAAGAGCTTTAAATATGCCTGAAGAAGGATATGTGAATCTTTTTTTTTTTTTTTGGTCTACAAGCTATTTTTTTCGGTGTTGTGTGCTTATTTTAATGACAGGGTATTTTTCTTTGGTTCCTTTGAAATAGGATATTGTCAGTGACCTGTTTTGTTTCTTCTTTAGCTGTTTTATCCAGAGTTAAATGTGGATGTCTGTATTACTATGCAAAGAAACACTCCAATGCATATTGTCTGAATGAAATTTATCAACACAGTCAGGAAATTATTAGTTACTACCCTTTCTAAAACAAGAAAATCCAGATTTAATTAATCACAGCAGCTGTAGTAGTTGCAACACATTTATGAATTATAGTCACTGATGTTATCAACCAAACAAACCATACAGGATTCAGAAACTTCCATATTATTTACAAAATCAGATCCAAAACTGAACCTAATCTTCTGCTTCAATGGAAAAAGTCACAGAACTAACCATTCTGTTTCATGTCTGACATAATTTAAACAACTTGAGCATTATTATGACCCCAAGTACATTTTTAACTCGCTGTGACAATTCATAATTATTTAATAGCAAAAACAGAATGCACAGACTTGAATAACTCTAGTCTACACTATCCTTCAAGGTGGATTTTGAGAAAAGGATGGACATGGCTGTGGTGAATATGTATTTTAACAAGAGGGAGGAGCATAGGGTGACATACAAGAGTGGAGGAAGATGCACACAGGTGGATTATATCTTATGTAGGAGGGCCAGTTTGAAGGAGATTGGAGACTGTAAAGTAAAGTGGTGACCGGGGAAAGTGTAGTTAGGCAGCATAGGATGGTGGTTTGTAAGATGACGTTGGTGATCAAGAAGAGGAGGAGGAATGTGAGGGCAGCACCAAGGATCAAATGGTGGAAATTGAAAAAGGGTAATTGTGAGGTGGAGTTCAGGGAAGAGTTAAGACAGGCACTGGGTGGCAGTGAAGAGTTACCAAATAGCTGGGTAACTACAGCAGAGCTAGTAAGGGAGACGACTAGAAAGGTGCTTGGTATGACATCTGGACAGAGGAAGGACGACAAGAAGACGTGATGGAATGAGGAAGTACAGAAGAGTATACAGAGAAAGAGGTTGGCAAAGAAGAAGTGGGATTGTCAGAGAGATGAAGAAAGTAGACAGGAGTATAAGGAGATGAGGTACATGGCAAAGAGAAAGGTGGCGAAGGCTAAGGATAAGGAATATGAAGAGTTGTATGAAAGGTTGGACACTAAGGAGGGAGAAAAGGACCTGTACCAATTGGCTAGACAGAGGGACAGAGCTAGGAAAGATGTGCAGCAGGTAAAGGTGATAAAGGATAATGAGGGAAACATACTTACAAGCAAGGAGAGTGTGTTGAGCAGATGGAAAGAGTACTTTGAGGGGTTGATGAATGAAGAGAATGAGAGGGAGAGAAGGTTGGATGATGTGGGGATAGTGAATTATGAAGTGCAATGGATTAACAAGGAGGAAGTAAGGATAGCTATGAAGAGGATGAAGAATGGAAAGGCTGTTGGTCCAGATGACATACCTGTGGAAGCATGGAGGTGTTTAGGTGAAATGGCAGTGGAGTTTTTAACCAGGTTGTTTAATGAAATTTTGGAAAGTGAGAGGATGCCTGAGGAATGGAGAAAAAGTGTTTTGGTACCGATTTTTAAGAATAAGGGTGATGTGCAGAGCTGTAGTAACTACAGAGGGATTAAATTGATCAGTTACAGCATGAAGTTATGGGAAAGACTAGTGGAAGCTAGGTTAAGAAGGGACGTGATGATTAGTGATCAGCAGTATGGTTTCATGCTGGGAAAGAGCACTACAGATGTGATGTTTGCTCTGAGAGTGTTGATGGAGAAGTACAGAGAAGGTCAGAAGGAGTTGCATTGTGTTTTTGTAGACTTAGAGAAAGCATATGGGAGGGTGCCTAGAGAGGAGTTGTGGTATTGTATGAGGAAGTCGGGAGTGTCAGAGAAGTATGTAAGAGTGGTACAGGATATGTACGAGGGTAGTGTGACAGCGGTGAGGTCTGCGGTGGGAGTGACAGATGCTTTTAAGGTGGCGGTGGGATTACATCAAGGATCAGCTCTGAGCTCTTTCTTATTTGCAGTGGTGATGGACAGGTTGACAGACGAGATCAGACAGGAGTCCCCGTGGACTATGATGTTTGCAGATGACATTGTGATCTGTAGTGAGAGTAGGGAACAGGTGGAAGAGACCCTGCAGAGATGGAGATATGCTCTATAGAGAAGAGGAATGAAGGTCAGCAGGACTAAAACAGAATATATGTGTGTGAATGAGAGGGAGGGTAGAGGAATGGTGAGGATGCAAGGAGTAGAGGTGGCGAAGGTGGATGAGTTTAAGTACTTGGGATCAATAGTTCAGAGTACTGATGAGTGTGGAAGAGAGGTGAAGAAGAGAGTACAGCCAGGATGGAGAGGATGGAGAAGAGTGTTAGGAGTGATTTGTGACAGACGAGTACCAGTAAGAGTGAAAGGGAAGGTCTACAAGAGGGTAGTGAGACCAGCTATGTTATATGGGTTGGAGACAGTGGCATTGACAAAACGGCAGGAGTTCGAGCTGGATGTAGCAGAGTTAAAGATGTTAATATTTGCACTAGGTGTGATGAGGGTGGGCAGGATTAGGAATAAGTATATTAGTGGGTCAGCCCAGGTTGGAAGGTTTAGCCAGAGAGGCAAGATTACGTTGGTTTGGACATGTGCTGAGGTGGGATGCTGAGTATATTGGGAAAAGAATGCTAAGGATGAAGCTACCAGGTAACAGGAAAAGAGGAAGGCCTAAGATAAGGTTTATCGATGTGATGAGAGAGGACATGCAGATGGTTGGTGTGACAGAGCAAGATGCAGAGTACAGGAAGAAATGGAAACAGATGATCCGCTGTGGCGACCCCTAACGGGAACAGCTGAAAGATGATGATGACATTCTGACAATAATCAAGGGGATGGTTTGAGTTAAAATAAAAATAGATCAGCCTAATCAGTTCCAGGCATGGCTACTGCAACTTGTAATTCCACAAATGCTATCTACCTACTTGGCATACACTTAAATGAATATTTTGACATATATCAATAGCACAGCTGAATTTTTGCAATTTACTTTTAATTATGATTACAATCAGATTTCTTTTTTGGATGTGCTAGTGTGTAAAAATGATAGAGCAGCTTGTTATGTCTCCACTATTTTTCATAAGCCCACCTTCTCAAACAGCTATTTGCATTATTCTAGCTGCCATCCACAGTATCAAAAAAGATCTGTGGTTAAGGACCAATTAGTAAGACTTGCCAGAATGACTTCAGAATCTGACACTTTCAAATTAGAAACTGAAAAATTGATTTAAATGTTTCTGAATAGGGGCTACCCACTAGGTCTTCTTTTGGATCTACAATCGGAAGTGATTGCCAAAAGAAATCTGGGTGTGTATAGGCCCATTTTAGTTAGGTATGGGGAGTGAGGATCAAGTTCCTTCCCCGGAGTTAATAATGACCTCCAGTGCATGAAACATTATTTTATTACAACCTATAAATTGGATAGCTTTAGAATAGCTACAGTGTTAAAACAAAATTGGCCAGTACTTATTTCCGATTCCACTATGCTAGCAAAATTTGGTCCGAGACCCGCCATTACCTACAGGAAAGATAGATCCTTTAAACAATTAATGGAAAGCAGGACAGTAAGAAGTGGTTTGAAAAGGAGGGGTACTTTTAAATGTGGTCATTGTCCTCAGTGTAAGTTAATAATTGAGGCTGACACTTTTAGTATAAGGAGTAAAGTGTATAAAATAGAAGGACATTATTATTGCACTAGTTCACAAGTGGTTTATTTAGCTCAGTGCCAACATTGCCCTTCATTTTATATTGGCAAAACCTCCCGTAGACTAAGGGACCATGTTTATGAACACAATCTGGACATCAGAAAACAGAGAACTACTAATGCTGTGTTTAGACACATTAGTGGCAATCCCACACACACTTTTAGTTTTATGGCAATTCAGCAGGTCAGAAAGGATGTACAAGGGAAAATCGTTGATGAACATCTGACCCAACAAGAATTAAAGTGACAAATTCATTTGGATGCCATGTCTGCACCCGGTTTAAATGATGGGTGTTCACTTGCACCAGTGTTAAAACTTAAGAATTATGTTATTTAGTGATTATATAACAAAGTTTTTTTTAGATAGTCATGTGATTTTTAATTTGATTCTCATTGGTTGTAGTTGAATATTTAAATTGCTGTTTTGTGTTTTAACATTGTTCTGATGAAGTTCCTATCAGAGGAATGAAAGCACTAAACCTTGTATTTTGACTCAATAAACATGCAGATTTAAGCAGCGAATGGTTTCCTTGTCATGTATTTGGTATTCCTAGTTTGTTCTGGATTCATATACACTGTACTGACAAGTCTGGTGCTTTGAAGTACCAGCAGAACTTCAAATTCAGCCTTAAACAGTACAGCATCTAATACACAATGCTTGCACTACCACCTAAAATTGCAGCTTACAGAAAGATAGGAAAACCATCATGTAAACTATCAAAAACACATCACTAGTAGTTATCTATCACTTCTCCACTGTTTCCCAAAGTTTATACTGACTGTGGCTTCAACCAGGCAAAATAAACCAGTTGAAGTTGCACTTCACTGATTTCCTATGACATATATTTTTTATAATGAGAGAAGAGCTCCTTTGCATTCCTATGACTGGAACTTTGGTTCACCCCTTACAAAATTATACTAACTTAATGGTTGCATAACTGTGAAGAAATAGAAAAATCTACACAGAGTGAATTACTTCCAGAGCACATATAGAAACTGCAGTGTCAGTGTTTTCCCATCTGAAACAACAATTTGGGAGTCAAACATTTGTGAATGCAAATCAATGAGTTTAAATGTTACTGAACTATAGTGTAATCCTTCCAGAGTTACACTGTATTACAAAGATTCATTTGACAGAAACAAACCCTTGTCCCTTCCCACCTAATTATATTTGTAAGGACTGTAAGGATTATTCATGGACAGACTGTGAATGTTGCAGCTGATGCACTTAAATTCACATTGAGTCCATAATAAGCTGCTTTGATTTTGCTATAAGCTTGACCTCCTAGCAGTCACTGAAATAAAGCTAAGACTATAGATCCCAGATGTAGAGTTTTGGGCTCTCATATGTATAGATTTTGTTTGCGTCTTTCGGCTTTTCCTGGTTAGGGGTCGCCACAGCAGAACTCCATTCCGCTAATGATTGGTAGTTCATTTTACATGCCGAGTTACCAGCCCTGATGCACAACCTTCAACGAAGGTATACCCATTCACGCATATCTCCACGCAGAAGACGCTCTAGCTGAGAATCAAACCGGACAGCGTCTTACTGATAGATATCATATCATATATAAAGGCAAAGTAAGTGGCACTCTTATATAGCCTAAGAACATTATATGCTCACTATTATAGTCTCGGCTGTTCACATCTATTGAATGAGATGCATTAACAATATCAGCAAAAGTCAAATTCAGGAAAGCCTTCCATAGTGTATGTGTCTATACATCCACTAACTCACTCATGAGAACTGTGGAGAATATTTTCTAATGGGTAATTACAACCATTTATCTTATCATCGTAGAAGACCTTAATATAGGATAGGATCTTGTCTACGATAATCCTTCCTTTAATTCAGTACAATTTTTCTGCCTAATTTAAGTAATAAAGCTTTTTTTTTTTTCAAAAAATTTTTTATTGAATTTTTAAAATATTGAAATAAGAATACAACAACAACAAAACTAAATTAAAATACATAATGAAAGATTGAAAAGTTAGGAGATAATTATGGTAACACAGCTTTTGTATGATAAATATTTTATCTCAATACTATCTGAGAACATACAATAACTATATACATCATATACAAGTGTTAACCAAGAAATTTATCAAAATAGGTAAAGATCTAAAATAAAGCAGGTATGGGAATATAAAGGAGACTGAGGTCTATGAATCCCAAAAGAAGAGTAGATAACTATTCACTATTAATAATATGTAACACCTTTTCTATAGCTTTGTTAATAAGAGCCAACTTCTTGGGACTTTTCACTAACATTTTCTGTGCTCTAATATATGTACAGGCTAGGATTTTAAAATTATTCCAATTCAGTTTAGTACGATTTAGCCAATTTTGGGTGATGTAGAGTTTTATAAGTGAACATATGTAAATTAGCACTTGTGTTTCCAGTTTGGAGAGAGAAATAATTGGTATGTGTAATATTGCAATCTCCCAGGATAGGGTGGATTTATGATATCCCATTTTCTGTAAACGGACTTTTAGGGAAGTCCAAAGTTTGTGTGAATGGTCACAAGACCATAAAATGTGTAGAAGATCTGCATTAGGGTGAGAACAACAAGAACATGAGGCTGATTTATTGGCGTCAAATTTGTTAAGTTTAGAAGGAGTGAAATATGCATTATTATTAATCATTAGTTGTGTGTAAAAGAGTTTTTTGAAAGGCGAGTACTCTAGTGTATTTTTAATAGCTGAGAGTTTCTGTTCTATAGATATATGAGAATTGTGTTTGTCCCAATAATTAGAAAAGAGGCAAGCTGTATTATGAGTTAACTGATTTATAAGATTATAAGATTTAGATAACATTTTCTCTGGAAGTGTAAGGATTTGTATAACTACTTTATAATTAGTGAGATCTGTGTTGTCTATTTTAATATGAAGAAACTTAGCAACGACAATATCACTCAGTTGACGTAGAATAGTTATATAATTAGCATTAACCTTAAGAGTTTTGTGTATATTGGTGAGAGTTTCATTTTTGTGTTGCATCAGATCCCAAACATTAAGATCTTTGATCAGGGGAAAATTTAGAAGATTAATAGGTATATTGTCTAAGTTAATATTTGGGTTTAAATGAAGAGGTTGCATTAATTGAAATATATTTTCTAAATTGACAAGTTTTAACAATTCTTGAAAAGCAATGATTTTTTGTTTTAAAGATTTGGGAATTTTTAAATTATTCATGACATCTAATAAAAGAAAAGGAAGAGCTAATGGATTAATATTTTTTGTTAGAATGTATTGATACCATAATTTTGTCCAAATAGGGTATTGATTATGCCTTTCAGTATTATTATTCAGGATAGATAATAGTTTATTAGCCGAGATAATCAAATAATAGAGATGAAAATTCGGAAGACCAAGTCCTCCCCTGCTTTTAGGAGAAATTAAATTAATGTAAGAAATTCTTACTGATTTGGGAAACCATAAGAAACTAGCCAGTACTTTATTAATTTTTGAAAAAAAGGATTTTGGAATTAACTGATCCACAGCATTGAAATGAAATAGCAATCTGGGGAGTATATTCATTTTTATTATTGCTGCTTTTGATAGAAGTGATAAATTTAACCATTTCCATCTATTCAAATCAAGTATTATAGACGACCATAGACTATTTTGAAATGTGGAGAGTCCATTATGATTTATAAGAATCCCCAAATATTTAAAATTCTGAACAATCCGGAAAGCAGAGTCTGGAAATAAGTATGATTTGTGGGCGAGTGGATTTATGGGGAAAATATGTATTTTTTGAGTGTTAAGTAATAAAGCTTCCTGCTAGAATGTGGCTAATCTTCTGGAAGAATATTCTGGGTTGGGTATTGCCATCTATTCCAGCTAAAATTAATGTAAGGTGTTCATTTTCATCCTGTACTACAATTATTCTGTCTTGTCCAAGTAATCAAACTCACCACAAGAATGTGATAAAATTTCTGGAAGAATATTCTTGGCTGGGTATTACTATCTATTCTGGCTAAGATTACTAAAAGAGGGACTGTAGCCACCAAATTTACTGGCTATATTTCTGTTTCTAGCATCTGGAATTGAATTAGGATCCTAAACAGCATACCATTTCACTTACTGTAGGAGCACAAAACTTTATAATCCATAATGCTTGTCTATGTAAGAAACTAATTGTATTAGGCTCTTGAAACTTTACTCATTGTGGCTGTCTAACGTAGCTGCAATAAACTCACACACACACATTTTATATATATATATATATATATATATATATATATATATGGGTCTGGGACTAATGCGAGAACGGCCGTTTCACCGAATTTGAAACGGCCAGGCATACTTACGTGAAAGTGCTTTTCACCGAAGAAGCACTTTCACGGAAGTATGCCTGGAGATAGAGGGAGCTGTGGGGGAGTGACTGTTGCAGAGATCGTACTATGGTGCTGTTAAGGTAATTTTTCCCTTTTCTCCACTGTAGTGCAATCTCGGAGTGAGAATAATAAAGCAGGGGGTGTGTGGGGGGCATAGCCCCCCACATGGAGGGTGCAGGGGGGGTTGTCCCCCCTGCATAAACATTAATTTACTGTTTTTTTTTATTTTTATTTTAACACACTTTAGCGAAAGCACTTTTTTGGTGAAAAGCACTTTCGCTAAAGTGTGTTCAGTGATAATGGATTTGGACTTTTGATCTTTCGATCAAAAGTCCTAGATCCATATATATATATATATATATATATATATATATATATATGGATCTACCTGACAACACCGACACACCATAACACCGACAAAAAATTACCGACACCACATAACCGACAGTTCACAAACACGAAACCTCACATGCCCGACACACCATAATCCCGACAATCAACAAACAAAATGAATCCCCTGTCCAAAAAGCACACACACAACACAAGCACACCAAAATCCTTACAAACCCACACTAAACCTCACATACACAACTATCTACAACCTTAACCCAAACCCTAACCCTAAGGTCCGTCACTATCGCACACTCACCTAACCCGCACCCTAACCCTAACTCACTTAACCCGCCCCTAACCCAAAGACTATCACTATCGCACACTTACCTAACCTGCGCCCTAACCCTAACTCACTTAACCCACCCCTAACCCAAAAACTGTCACTATCGCACACTCACTTAACCCGCGCCCTAACCCTAACTCACTTAACCCTCCCCTAACCCAAAGACTATCACTATCGCACACTTACCTAACCTGCGCCCTAACCCTAACTCACTTAACCCACCCCTAACCCAAAAACTGTCACTATCGCACACTCACCTAACCCGCGCCCTAACCCTAACTCACTTAACCCGCCCCTAACCCAAAGACTATCACTACCGCACACTTACCTAACCCGCGCCCTAACCCTAACTCACTTAACCCACCCCTATCCCTAGAGACCGTCAATATCGCACACTTACCTTACTCACACCCTAACGTCTGTCACTACCACATACTTACACAGCCTTTTCCCATGTCGGGGGGCTTGTTCTCAACGTTGGGGTTTTCATCCGTCGGTCTTGTCAGTTGTCGATCTTCTGGCATCGGTGTTCTCATTGTCAGCGTTCTAAGCTGTCGACGTTGTCAGGTAGACCCATATATATATATATATACACACACACACACACAGTGGATATAAAAAGTTTACACACTGCCAGGTTTTTGTGATATGAAAAAATGAGACCATAATAAATAATTTCAAAACTTTTCCACCTTTGTGACCTATAACCTGTACAATTCAATTGAGAAACAAACAAATCTGTTAGGGGGGAAAAAATATAAAAATTAAAAATGTTCAATACGCTGGTTGCATAAGTTTGCATACCCTTAAACTAATACTTTGTAAAGACAGCAACAGTCTCTTATGTAACATTTGTATGTGGTAAATTGCATAACAATTGCCAGTTCTAAGTCTGGTCTCAGCCAGGAGACTGCATCTTCATGCATGTTTCAAGCAGAATTTCTGCTTAAAGAGCTCCATCAAACCAATATCCAGTTGCAGAAATAAGTATGAGATATACACAATGACTGGTGTAGCTAAATCCAGAGTGCTAGAAGTGACTCATTTACTGCCATCTACTAGTGGATACATATCATGTGCATTTAACTCCATAGCTGCTGGTTTATCATGTATATCAAAGACATTTTTACTGACCAAGTCAATATTGGTTAGGAAAAAGTACTGAAAGACAGTTTGAGGTGAATCATAAAATGGTCTTACCATGAAAAAAGGTCACCACAAAGCTTAATGCAACTAAATCAGCCTGGACTATCAGTTTCAGTGAATGTCCCTTTGCATGGGTAACAGCGATAATGACCTGAATGAAACCGAAGCCTTCCATAATATGGAGAAGATCCATGGCAAGCTTAACAGATTCACTGCTGTAACAAAATGTAACTATAAAACTCCCTAGAGTACATATACATGTACATATTTCTTATTTTTTCTGATTTTATAATATATTAGCAGTATATTTATATACATATTTTTAATAATAATATATATTTACAACATAATAGTATATATTTATTTATTCATTTGTACTATTAATAATAATGAGCAATATATGTTTTTTTGTTTTTAGCTTGAGGAAGTACATTTAAGTAATGGCATCAATGCATAGAAAGGATGTGACATGTTGTTTTACAAGCAGAGCTTTTGCACTTTAATTGTGAATGCACAATTTATCAATTGTATACTTAACCAATGAAGTGGATGATTGTGCAATAGATTGATTATTTAAATGAACTTACCTTGTAGGTATTTGATTCTGATGAAGTCTCTGGATAAGAGATGAAAGCGCTTAATCCGATATCTTTTGTGCTGTGTGCTTTTTAATAAACTGTTGAAGTGAACGGCTGAGACTTGTGGATTTTTGAATTGGACAGCCTCTATTGGATGACTATCTGAAATTCATCATTTGGTGCAGTGTGTGTTTTTTGTATAAAACTCCCTAGAGTTCCCTATAACAGAATCCAGACAGAGGCGATCTGAATTATGATATGTCTTATCAAGCATTTTATACTGGCTCCTGATAAAGAACATATTTAAATGAGAAGATGTAAAAGTTGTCTAAGTTCATAAAATTGAAATAGATCTCAGCAATGTTCAAATTACACAGCACAGAAAAAGCAAGTTCAGTCATGAATACTCTAGTCTTGAAAATTCAGCTGAAATCCACATACAGGCAGAAATGCAAATCAGAGTCAAGCAATGGAAGCATCCTGTGTTTAGTCCTGGAGAAACTGTCTCAAACCCAAGACTAAAAGGAGGGTCAACAGGAAAACCCAATGTTACTCAAGCCAGAAGAAGTCACAGTTGTCTAAAGCAAGCTCCAAAAGTAGAAAGATCACAATCTGGCATGCTGGTTTCAAACACTGTAGCTCTCAAGGCTCGTCAGATTAAGTAATGTGAGAGCAAAATTTGTTGTTGACTAGATAATCTGACTCATTTACAACAGGATGCCCAGAGAGATGTAAAGGTATAGACAATGCCGAAAATAAAGGCCAACATAAAATCAGCTACCTGCCAAGACACTTTATTTCTTTAATGGCTACAGTGATAAAATGAAAGTCTTTATCAACTGTACAGTCAGGAGGCCAGTAAAAAAACATGAATTTAAGCAGCCTGAAAACATATAAAATCATCTGACCTATTAGCCAGCTAAAGTGGCAGCAGCAGCATTTTGTTATCACTTTGTTCACAATATATCTGAAGCCAACAAAGTCTCTGATAAACCTGCAGGGGTTACACATGTTCATGAGAACATAAAACTACTGCTACTCAATACTGTTATCTTCTTTAGATTCTGAAAAATTCTAAAGGATCAAGCCAGCCAGGATCTATTGCTGCAGATGAGTGCCTACTGCCTTCCTGAATTTCAGAACATCCACTTATACTATTACCTGTTTCATTAAAAGTCTAAGCATCAGGGGCACCTTTCCTCCTAAATTATGGATAATGTCCACAATTATTTTACTATATAAAAAGTCCTAGAAAGAGATCATACATAGGATAGCAATTACTCCAACACTTGGAGGACAACAAACTTATTGGTGATTGTCAGAATGGCTTTATGTCTTATCAAGGTACTAAGCCAGTTTGGCAGTTAACACAGAAGATTAAGGCTGTGAGCTGTAAATGACCGTCTTCCTGTGGTTCAAAGTTTGATTCCCTCAACCTTCATTTGTCTACTGTATGACCTAATGCAAATCAATTAACTAGACAGTGCTTTGGGAAATAGATCTAGAAACTGGGAAATTGGGTTACACTTTTCAGTGATACCCTGGACTGCATGCTTACTAAAGGTCATTGTACATGTTTGCATGGGTTTTCTTGACCGTAATGAAGCAACACCTCCATCACTGATATGTTGCAGATCAGCTTACAGTTGCCCATTAAATCATCTTGAGATATGCAAACAAATGTAAGTTAAGACAGCATGGATTATAAATGGTGGTTACATCCTCTTGCACTTTCATGTTGTGGAGGCTCTGTCTTGTACCAGTGACAGCTAAATATATGACCTTCAAGGTTAGATCAACTCAGAGAAAAAGGGAATAAATCTTTTTCACTTTCCTCTGATTTAGTGTGACCTTGGTGGTATTATAGCTGGAAATTAGGGAGACCACACATCTAACACCTCCCCTGTAAAAACTCTTTCAGTTTCAATTGTTATTTGCCCAATATGCAGCAGTAAAATAAGTTAGTGGAAACATGTAGTTGGCAGATCAGTCATCAGGAGAAGAAATCAATCAATTAAATCACATCTAGGAGGTATTTTCAGGACAGTATTCTTAGAATTATCTAAGGCCTTCTAGACAGTCCCTTACCATCTCCTTCTTCATAAAGTAAAAGATTCCAGAACAGATCATAGATCTGTTTCTGGGTTCTCTAGAAGCTTGGATAGCAGGACCAAAGCTGTGCTGTGGTAAGATGCCCTTATCCTCCTTTCATTAGCATTTGTATGTGATCCCCATGTTTCAATTCTTGGTTCTCTCTCTTTCACTCTTGTTATCAATATAATGACCAAATACTGCAGTTGAGCTCAGTTTGTGTGATGTGTTGATGAATGAACAAAACTGGTACCCAAACTACTACACACCAGCTTTATATCCGTCATATCATGGTTAAGTAACTCAGGGATGATTGTTAGTGTGAAGAAAACTGTTTTTTTTTTTTTTACTCATAAGTTTTTATTAATTTTCTTGAAATTTTAACAAAGACTACTTGTAGATTATCCAAAAGAAATATCAAGATGTAAATAATAACAAGAGTAACTGAGATATTTACATTATATACATTGGCCTGAGTATAAATTATATAATAAAAGAAAACTGTTTTGAACAATAAAGAGTCCATGACCAGTGAAGTTATCAACACATGGATTTATGCATTAAATGCTACTCTGCTTGAACAATCAACTCAGTGAAACTCTAAAGGCTCATTTGAAATTTAACTGTGCATATAGTCTAAGTTCCTTATCCAGCACCTGAGGTTACACTGTTAGTGGGTACGGTTCTGTAATGATTTGCCTCTTATTTTTCTAGACATTCTAAGCTTGCAGTAGTGGGTCTGAATTCACCAGGCCTCTGTCCACTGGGATGTTTTGTACCTCAGACATTGATTATGGCTACCTTGCTGTTCATCATAATACTGAGGTCATGTTAAGAAGAGAAATTTCTTATCAGTCTTATGCTGCTGATATTCTATTATATATTCCCTTCTGTCCAGATATTGTGGCAGATTTTCAAGCTTAGAGGATGTCTTGGATTTGAGGTTTATCTGGATGTTCACAAATAATTGAAAAGTCAGTCCAGTGAAAAGTAAATAGATAGACAGACAGACAAATAAAGCACCAGCAGCCAACCCATCTTTCACTCTGTCTTAGTAATGCTGGCCACAAGTTTTCAGTGCTGGTACTCCATGCCTCTGCTGGAAGCCTGTTCCATAAATATTGAATTCATTACTTAATAAAGTTATTTTATAACCATCTTAAACACCTCCTACTATGAGTTTTTAGTAGTGATTTCGTACTTTTTCCCCCATGTGCACATTTCTGTCTAATGATTTGCTTAGAATTGTTTTTGTTATTTTTTCAAGGACCACAGTTCATATCAATAATCCATCACATTTGCTTGATGGCAGAAGGAGACAATACAGCTAACAGACATCTATTCCATTTCCTTTAAAATGCTTCCATAGATTCCCTTTCCACCTTGCCACCACTCATTCTGACAGTGTATTTCATGGTTCTACACCACTCTTTGTGAAAAAAACTTTCACATATCCATGGATTTGTTTACCTCTGCCACCAGCTGCCTGTACTCTCTCAACTCCTCATTGACATTGCCATTCTCCTTCATGTTCAGGACAAGTCTTAAACATCTTGTGTCCCCATATCATGTCTCTACTCTCTTCTGTTCTCAGATGAGAAGACATGTAGCTCCTGTATTCTCTGACTTTATCCTTTCTTCCCATTCACCTTCCTGGTGGCTTTTCTCTGGAATCCTTATAGCAGTCTGATATCCTGTTCCTGAATCATCTCTAGAACTTCATGCAGTACTCTGGAGAGGCCTGACTAAGGAGCTTCATAAATTATTTAACTGCTGTCTCACTCTGTGCCAATTGAGTTGTGATCAAGCCTTCCAGATCCTTCTCCTGCTCTACTGCCAGCAGTTTCACTCTTCTAGCTTATCCTTGTCACCATGGTTACTGTGGCCCAGATGCAATACTTTTCATTTATCTGTACTGAACCTTACCTACCATCTTTCAGCCCACTCATTCAGCTTTTCTAAATCCTTCCTTAGACCCTTCTCAACATCTTGCATTGGTAACCATAAATGTATATCACCATTAAAGTGATCAGTCTTGTTGCCTCTTCCATCAGGTATGTCCGAAATGAACACACTACTGAGAACTGACCCCTATAGTACTCATCTAGTCCTTTTCCTTTTTCTTTATATTGTTCTTCTCATCACAGCCAAACCAATTCCTTACCCCTGATCTTACCACCAACCTCAGCAGTTCTCCTAGCAGCTGTCTGTGTGATACTGAGTCAAAGGCCTTAATGAAGATCACTCAGAACACAGCTACTGGTGCTTCCTGTAACCCGGTCATTGACTGACAAACTCCTTCTGGCTATGAATCCGCATTGGTTGTTGCATTGAAGGTTGTTGTCCTTCAGGAAAGCAATTAACTTTTCTGTCAGAATTCTCTCTTATGATTTTCCCTGCCACTTCTGTTAGCCTAGCATGCTTGTAGTTTCCTGGATCCCCCCCATGTACCAAAGTTGCTGTCTTCCAGTTCTTAGACACTTCTGTACTAGCAACTGATTATACATATTCCAGTATGCTCGGTGTTCTTGTTAGTATCCTATTGCCTGTATCACAGGCCTTGTTGTGTTGATTTTGTTATTTGTTGTTTAATTTCCTGTACTGTAATATTCACATTAACGCTTGCCATTCAACACTGTATCCTAGATTTTATCTTATGGTTGTATAATATTGCAGTACCCTTTCAAATAAATGTCAGCATTGTTTAATTTTCCACTAACTTTGATAAGTAATTAAAAATGTAAACTGAAACAACATGCCTTTCAGTGAGGTAGGTCCTCAGACATATCCCTTATAACCACTATTTTGCAAGTGCATTCTTCAGGCTCAGAAAGAAAAAAGGGAGGACTAATTCTGCCACTATAAAGCATTATTTTAAAAGAACTGCATAATAAGATATTAATTTGGAGCCTGTGAGGCTTTTGTAACTGTCATCTCAGCATTTATGTGAGTAAGGCAGAAAGTATACCAAATAATTATAAGGACTCCTTCAAGCTGCCTTAGTTGTAATGACACACTTTGCAGTGACACATGCAAGCCTTAATTAGGTATTTTTGGAAATATTCATGTCCTTGCTTTCCTTGCATGCAAAGAACATCTTTTTCTTAGCCACTACTTCTTCGCTGCCAGTTTTTAAAGAACTGGTCTAATTTCTGGTACTTGATTTGCAGCATTCACTATATTTTATTTAATTTAATGTAAAATGATTTACTTATCTGCTGTTTGTGTCTTACACACTTTTGGCATTTTCTTTGTAGAAGAAGTATTTTAGGCCAACTATGTGGTAGATGATTATAATCTTCCAATAAAGGTTTTGTTATTCTAAAGCCCAACAAAGAGCCAGAGTTATATCATCTTGAAACAAATTGCCTCAGTGTTTCCTTTAGTCAAACGTTTATTAAATGCAGCAATAATTCACAAATAATTTTGTATGGAGAGAACCTCACACTTGAGTTGTTGCAGATTATGCTGACATCCAAATATAGATATGCTTTCTTCATGTAACGCATATGTTGTAATGCATTGTATCTTTGATATTATAACCTGATGACAGTGCTGAAAGTCACATAATGTGCACATTTCAATTATTTATTTTATGGTTCTCCTTGCTTTTGATGCTCCACTATGATTATCATTACAGCTTAGGGGTATTAAAGCCATGCATGTTTCACTACTGCTGAATATATATGCTGTCATACAGAATTAAGAGTAATTGTACATGATTCTTAACCATCTGATGTTATTGTAGAGCATTTGACTAAACTTTCCTTTCAAATAAAATTGAAATACACAAGTAGAGCAGCTTTGGTTGTCTAGTATCTTCATTTCCCAGTTCCAGTTTCCTGTTACGACTATCTCTGTCTCATAATTTTTCTTATACTGATTTTCTTTGTTTTTGTGTATGGTATTCTAAGCTACAGTCCTATTTGCTCTATACCAACTTCTTCTTATGTTCTAAACTTTCATCCTTCCAGACTTTCGATTTTATAATGTGGGAATGACAGGTAAATTCTAGGTGTTTTGATTCTGTAATAGTGATATCCTTATAATAAAATGTAGTGTGCACACAAAAGAAGCAGCTGATGGTATGGCTCAGTCAAATATGTAGCACATTACAATTTTTTTCATGTTTTCCTCAGTTTTCAGTCTTAAAATAAAAATACTTGCATGATTTGGATGGAGACAGCGAATTGATAACTCATATTTATAGCAATTTTTCTGGTTATAAGGCAGAAATATTTACTATTTCTCCCACTGTTTGGTGATTAAAACATTTTGGTAAGTAAACACATAAAAGCTGCAAAGGTGGCAGACGTGAAAATGACAGTAAAAATTGGGATTTGCCTGACTTTAGTGAAAAAAAAACATTGAAAACAAGTCATAGCAAAAACAGAAGCATGGAATAGAAATGAAATGGTTGGGAGGTGGGAAATGTCAGTATGAGTGTCTGGTAGATGGAATTTAAATTTTTTGATGTGATGTGATGTTTACTAGTAAAAATATCAATAACGTCAAATAAAACCATGCCAAAGGCTTCAGGCAGACTGGCAAATATGACAAAAGATATGGCATTGTTTTATCACCTTTAAGTACGTAATCTATGGCATTTCAGCTTTATATAGGTTATACAATGGAATATAATTAATTATTAAATTCTATGGTATAACTGAAAGAATAAAAACACACATTTGTTAATGTTGAGCATTGGCTCGAATGATTTTTATAATTTAGAATAATTATGCAGTTTTATGCAATGGTCTATGAGACCTAGTGACAGGCTTTATTTATAGAAACATTTATGATAACTGAGAGACAGAAGCATTAGGAAAATTCATTATTTTTAACTATATAAAAATGTCAAACTTGAAAACCATGAAAAATAAAAATATATTGATTTTGCTATTTAGTTATGTTTTTTTAACAGTGCAGTACTGGTTTGGCAACAGTGAGTGAAAAAATGGATGGAAATCATCTCAGTTATTGGTAGTATTGCTGGTAGTTAAACTTCCTGGAGTTTTTATATTCAAAAATTACAAAGCAGAGAATGCCTTTTGCTGCTGTGCCAGCATAAAACTTTGGTGGCAATAACAGCTCCATAATGCTATTATCATCTGGAAAGTAACACTAATAGGCACTATGGCAACATAATGCACATAATGTTCCACTTCTTCTTGTAACAAACTATCATTATCAACCTCCATTATAATGAAGAAATTCAAATGCATGTATGTTGGTATTATGCCTATGATACCACCTCTAACTTCACACATTCACAGTAGCACTACTGCATTGCTTCCATTGCATGCTGATAATTTTAAACAGTCTTTCCATCTTTTCAGTATGCTAATTCATTTGATCCTATTTAGCTATAATGACAGAAATATATACTTGTAATCATATGACTGAGATTCTTCTATTTTATGCATCAGTACAACCAATTAGCATGTTACAAATTCTGCATCACTTTCATCTACTACTTTACACAATGAGACTGTGACATTAAGAAATCTCTTTCTAAAAACTTTAAAACATTATGATCTGCACATTGTATACAACAGCTGCACCAAATAAAGCAATGTGTTGCATGCTGATTACTCATCTCTGCTATGAGACACTACAAACCTGATTAAATACCTCCACCATATATCACCAAACAAATGAATGTGGTACAGGTACAGCTTAGAGATTATTCACTCCTTTCATCAATGCCACTATTAATTGCACATTTTGGTCTTCTTGCACACTGCTCAGTACAGAATCACTGCATGAAGCAATATTTTCTGCTTGTATTGCTTCCATCCATAATTTTTCACAATGATACTTGTGTCATTATGCTTGTCTCTGTTGGATGATCTCTTTTATGGGTTTATTAGATGCCCACTGCTCTCAACATCTGCACATCATAATGCAAATGTTGCACACTGATTGTTCAGCTCTGCAGTATGACAGCATCAACCTGATTAGTGTGTAACAAATACCCCATAAGTTTCTCTTACTGGTTTGTGCAATGACATTAATTGCACTTATCTCTGTCAAAGCTCTATTGAAAATGTTGGTATATTTGCATAGTGCTTGCGGCAGTTCCACTACATGAAGCAACTTGTGCATCCACAGGCATGCATGCCAATACAAAATAAGCGTTTTTATTTGGTTTTTGAGCTTTTCAGTCTTTGATCCAAGGACAGCTGGGTGGTGGAGCTGGCGGTGGGGGTTTGCCGCTTGTACCTGTTTTATTTTCTGTAATTTACCATGAAGTTACATCATACAAGCAAAAAGGAAATATATTAGAGCTTATATGTTTTTATCAGATTATATCTCATAATTCCTGCCTGCTATATGGCCAAACAAATTTCATGTATTATATAAGTACAACTTCATCTTTGTGGATGATCTTATGCTTACTGCTTTCCATTGTTTTTTTTTTTTTTGTTCAAATGGATTACCCCCTAGCAATCACTGTTGAGAGAGAGCTTTTACTTCTTCACTGCATACTGTCCCCAAGAATTAACAAAGCTTAGCAAAAGAATCCTTATCCAAACTTCTGAATTACAGTGCCATGATGAAGGACTGCATAACAAACTATCTGTCTATCATTTTAAGATATTGTAAATTTTTACCATTGCAATTATAGTTTCATGTTTCATAAAATGATATGTAATATATTAAAAAGATAAAGCAAATTGATTTAAAATGCATTTGTGCTGCATACTTTGAGTGACAAAATGCATGCTTACTTACATGAAATTATACTTTATTATATGGGGTTATACAAATAAAAATGCTAGTCATGCTATATTTATAACAGCTAAGCTATTAAAATGAATGTCTTTATCCTCAGTTGATCTTGTCATACAAAATGAAATTACCAAATGTGTTTGTTAAGTGTGTAGCCTTTGAGTGAAGACTTTTGTGGTCAGAAGCTAACACTGATGTAGTAAAAGACTTGGTAGCAAGTAATGCTACTACTAGATACATAACTAATTTTTTAACTTCTTTTGGTATTATATTTATATCATTTATATTATTAGATTTATAAACAATATTTATTTATGTTATACTGACTCTGTGGGGAAAATTAAACATATTATTCGTCACTGAGAATTTAGTAAAATGAGACCAAATATTAAACAAATAAATGTATTCATAGGTTAAGAATTGCCTGAGTACAAACACCAGTTTTACTAAAACAGATAAATATTCTTTAGCAATAGGGTTGTTATTAAATCAGCAAATGCTTAAAATAGTAAATGCTGTTTAATCGACCCTGTTTATTCAAAATGATGAAATCCCAAAAGCACGGAACAGCAATTTCTTTCCCAGGGGAAAAAAATCACTGGTCCGTTTTTGGGACTTTGCTATTTCCTCCACTGTGGGGCGATCTTGGAGTTGGTATATTTAAGTAGGGGGGGTATGGGGGGCACAGCCCCCTCCCATCGGGGGGTGTGTGTGGGGGGGGGGTGAAGGCCCCCTCACTTTATTTTGTGTTTTGTGTGTTCGGCATTTTGGTGTTTCGACATATTAGGGTCGATTATACAGCGTTCACTATTTTAAGCATTTGCTGATATAATATAGACCCTAGCAATAGATGATATAATGCCAAAGATGTTTGTCATATGGTATAAAAATGAGTCCTAAATGCATTTAAGTAGTCAGAACTGTTTCCTGAAATTAGTGTATGGTATGTCAGTTAGAAAAATTAGAAAAACAATTAATTTCCAGACAGTGAATAGGATCCAGCTAATTACCGAGAGGAGCTGAGAAATAGCATTCCTCATTTTACTAGAAATATTTGGAAGCATCTTTAGCAGTAGTGCTTGTTTGACTTGCTGTTCTTTGCCTGACTGTTGCTGATCTCTGTCTGTGTTTGATTTTTACAACCCCCCCCACCACATTGCTTTTGTCCTATTAAACTTGGTGGTTTTTGAGTTGCCCTCCCATACTATAAATCTGATTTTAGACACTCCTCCCAGTCTCATCTCATCAGCTCATCCCACTGAGTGCAGAGAGATCAGTTGGGGAGGCACACTCCTTTAGTCTGTTAAATTTTAATTATCTTCTGTTTCCTCCCTTCCCACTTACTAAAATAAAAAATGCACTTTATTCAGCTGCTTTTACTGTATCTGTATGTGCTTCTTCCTACTTTATTGCATCATTTTGCTTTTTGCTGCACATTCTTAAAGTGTTTAGTTGTATTTAATATGCTGCATTTATTACTGCTTGTTAGTAGCCTGATTAAATTGTAACTATTATTCTATGCCTCTTAATTTTGATTTAAGTACCTGGGTTCAAACTAGTTATCTTACATAAGGAAGGTTTGTAGTCTACACTCCTGTGGCAGGAGAAGTATCTTACACCCTTCTAAGTTGGGAATTTCTGGATGAAGGCTTATTGTGTCTGTTATTCTAAAAGTGTCTTAGTAATGGTTTAAGCACTTGGGCTTCAGGACAGTTATTTTGCAGTAAGATGGTTTGTGGTCTACCCTCTTGTGGGTAGAGAAGGTAGCCCTTGACATTCTGAAATTTTAATTGCTGGCGAAGGCTTATTGTGGCTGTTATTCTAAGTGTCTTTGTTTCGATTTAATAACTTGGGCTCCAAACCAACAATTTTACATTAGGAAGGTTTGTGATCTAAACTGTTGTGGCAGGACAGGATTGCCAACATCCTCCTGAGCTGGGAATTGCTGGTTGGAGGCTCGTTGTATCTGTTATTTTAAAAGTGTCTTAAGTTCTGGTTTAAGCACCTGGGCTCCAAACCACTTATTTTACATTAAGAAGGTTTGTGGTCTGCACTCTTATGGGTTGAGAGGGTAATCCGTACACTTCTGAGCTGGGAATTGCTGGTGAAGGCTTGTTGTGCCTGTTATTCTAAGTGCTTTTGTGCTGGTTTAAGCACTTGGGTTCCAAACCAGTTATTTTACATTAGGAAGGTTTGTGGTATACACTCTTGTGGGATGAGATGATAGCCTTTACCCTTCTGAGGTGGGAATTGCTGGTGAAGGGTTATTGTTGCTGTTATTCTAAGTATTTTTGTTCTGGTCTGTGGTCTGCACTCCTGTGGCATTACTGTCTAGACAGATTTTTTTAACAACGAGAGCATCTAGTTTGCTCATAGATGAGCACTGTTCATCAGGTTACTTGTCTTACTGACTTGTTCAATATTTAAGTTTTCCTCACTCTTCCCTAGTAGATCAGTGACCATGAATCTGCACGTCCTGACTCTCTCTGTGGCCAGTCTGGTGGAGATGGGTATTCTGAAGCATTGTAGCAATTGTGTCATGTACACTGACAACCCACTTTTTCTTAATAAAACAGATAGTGTATGCAAGAGGTGTAGATGCACTTTAACGCTGGATGCAAAATTCTCTTATGCAACCAA
Organism: Protopterus annectens; assembly: GCF_019279795.1. Taxonomy (NCBI): domain Eukaryota; kingdom Metazoa; phylum Chordata; order Ceratodontiformes; family Protopteridae; genus Protopterus; species Protopterus annectens. Next base: position 834,819,896 of record NC_056735.1, read on the forward strand.
AACTAATCCTATAGAAGTTGTCAGTTGCAACACACCTACTGCACAGTGTAAAACCCTACATATAAAACTACTTATGCTGAAGCATTTACATGTAACCTTCCTAAAACAGTAAGACCTCCTGCACAGTAAAATCAAAGAAAGGGTCCTCAGCCATCACGTAAACATGCCATTAAAACACCACCCACAGCTACACATGGTAACACTGTATCCCAATTCCTCAACTGCTAAGCCCTTAAGGCAAACCACCACACAGCCACATTTTCTGGCCATTCTGTATGATGCACACCGATGTCCCTCTCATCAGACTGAGTAAGTCAAGAGTCATGGTTAGCTGCCTTTCCAGGGCTAGGATCTGTCAAGTCACAGAGGGACTCAGGTCATTGAACCACAGGTACCAGTATGACTTTGTCATAATCCATGTTTGTGTTAATGACCTGAGACATAGCTCCCTTGACTATATGAAGCGAGACATGATCAAGCTGGCTGATTATGTGTCTCAAGCAGGTATGAGCCTAGCACTGAACATCACACTACCTTCTACAAGAATGATGCCACATTGCCAACAGAAAATGATTGAATTTAAAAATTAGCTAAACTTCTGGTGTCAATCCATGGGTGTGCAATATCTGACAGCCTGGAGGACATGGTTGACAGACCACGCTGCTTTGCCAGTGATGGTCTACACTTATCCCCTGTGCGATTTCGGATATTGGCAAAGACCTTTTCTACCCCACAGTGCCTTGTTTTAGGCAATGCCAAACTGATAAACTTACCAACTTAACGGAACCTATGAAGGAATATCTGAAAGTGGTACTGCTCAGTGCTAAAAGTCTTGAGAAAAAACTCCATTCCCTGCAAGCCTTCCTCTCCCTGGAAAATGTAGACATTTGTGTAGTAATGGATACATGGTTTAAAGTTTCTGAGAGTACTCCAGTAATGCAAGGTTATAATGTCTTTTACACCTTTAGATGAAGTCTATATTAAGACTAACCTCACATTCAGACTAGTTAAAGTGTATGACCCACTGGAACTAATACATGCACAGCTTGTCATAAACAGGGTGTAGTATTATATTCTTGCAACATATAGGTACCTCTCCATGTCCCAGGAAACCCATTTTACCTATCTCAATGTACAAGAGTCCCTCACAGTTCAACCCAAGATGATATTCATGGGGGATTTCAACTACCCCCGCTATAGATTCGGAATCCTACACCTCCTCTAATGCACAAGCTCAGTGGTTCCTAATCTTTGTTAATACCAACATCCTGCAACAGTTGGTCCATGTCCTATCAGGGGTATAAACATCCTTGACCTTATATTCATGAACATGGGGGGGGGGCAGTATTCCTGACCCAGTGCAATATCTTCACTCATCAGATCTGAGCACAATGAAGTATTACTTGAAATAAAAATTAAATCCTTGGATCCAGCAAAACCAAAAACCTTTTGGAACTATTCCAAGGCTAACCCCTCTCAACACATTGGCTAAATTCCAAGCACCTCCAAACTAGTAAACATCATAGAATACACTGAGCTATTTACAGAATCTCTCTACAGCCATATTGCTAGCTGTATAGCGTGAGCTGTGCCCAGTCATATTAAGAATAAGACAAACTCAAAAGACAAGCCACCATGGTGGAATCACAATATCAATCAGTTATATAACAAAAGAAAAAAGTCTTGTCCGAGCATAGGAGGAAGAAAAGCATACATACTAAAAGCCCCCTGACAAATCTAACAGGCAGGCAAGAGGTTAATTAATACTTCAAAGGCTAAATTTGAGTTAGAAATAGCTTCTTAGACAAAGGACAACCACAACACTTTCTACAGATATGTCTGTAACCTCAGAGAAAATATACAACAATGTGCAGAACTTAATGTAAATGGCATCACCATCAGCGAACTGGAGGCCACTGCCAGCCTTTTGGCTGACAGGTTTAGTTCAAATTCCCCTTCACTCTACCTCGATAGTCCAAAGGAAATACCACATAACACAATCCCCCCAACCATTACTAGATAACAGGTCATTAATGCACTTTCCAAGGCCAAATACACTGCATCAATGGGCCCTGATAACATCAAGGTTGTTTAGTAAATAGCATGAAACATGACCTTTCTGGTCCACTTAAATCACTTTTCATCTGGAGCCTTCAGTCAGGTTTTGTGCCCAAGGAATGGAAGATGGCTACAGTCATTCTCCTGCAAAAGGAGGTCCAACCACTGATCTGGTTAACAGGACCATGATTATTACCAGCCTCATATGTAAGGCCATGGAAAGAATCATTATGGACATGATAAATGAGGATATAGGTAACCTAAAAATGCCGAACCCATCACAGTTTGACTTTGTTAAAGGAAGATCATGCCTATTAAATCTGGTGGACTTTTTTGAGATGGTCACCAAAGCATTGGATGAGGTAAGACTGTGCACACAGCTTACCTTGACCTGGCCAAGGCTTTTGATAAAATACCCCACCCAGGCATTATAGACAAGCTTACTAATTTAGGTATAAACCCTTTTATTCCCCACTGGATAGCCAACTGGCTGACTGATAGGATCCAGGAGGTCAGAATAGGTGAGGCCACCTCCACCAGAGGTCAGTCATTAGCAGAGTCCCCTAGGGCTGTGTACAGGGCCTGTTCCTTTTTGGCATCTATTTCTCTGAAATGGAAGAAAACGCTGACGTTTATCTTTGACTAACAAATGGTACCAAAGCCATGGTCTTAAACTTAATGCTAAGAAATGCATAATTGTACCCTTTGGGAAATCAACCAACCCAGCTAATTACCATATCGATAATACGCCCCTAAGAGTTGACTCAGTGGTCAGGGATCTGGGTATGCACATAGACAGTAGCCTTACCTTCAACCACCATGTGGCCACAGTGACGAGGAAGTCCTTTTATGTTGTGCATCTTATAAGTAAGGGCATGGCATCTAGGTCCAAAGAGGTCATTATCCCACTGTACTCCTCCCTTCATACCAGTCAGAGAATACAATGCTCCCTTTGGTATGTACCTCACCAGGGTCTATATTATAAGCTCGAAAGCTTAAAAGATTGAACTCTCTTTTATCGAGCTGAAAACATCGAAACCACTAAATAGCGAAAACACAGAACAGCAATTTTTCCCCAGGGAAAAAACTTGCTGCTCCACAAAAAAAAATAAACAAAAAAACAAATGCAAACTCAAAATAAAGTGGGAGGCTTTGCCCCCCACACCCCCGATGTGGGGGGCTGTGCCACCAACCCCCCTACTTAAATATACTATCTCCGAGATCCCACCACAGTGGAAGAAATGGCAAAGTCCTGAAAACGGCCCAGTGATTTTTTTCACTGGGAAAAAATCGCTCTTCCGTGGCATCTCTATTTAGTGGTTTCGATGTTTACAGCTTGATAAAAGAGCATTCGCTTTTTTAAGCTTTCGAGCTTCTGATATAGACCCACATGACCATGTATATACAGCAACTAGAGTGACTTCAAAGGTTCCTTACAATAATAATACAAGGCATAACAAACCTGCCTTATGAAGAGTGACTTACAGCCCACTCCCTCTACTCATTCTCCTTCAGATTGCTGAGGGGTAATCTATGCTTGGCTTAAAAGGCAGTCACAAACCCTATACTTTTGAATATCCTACATATTTGTAAGTCAAAGTACCTGAAATGCAAGGTCTAGGGACCTGAATTTTGTCTGTGGCTTACACAGAACATGCTGGAGAGACAGATATGGGTCCCAGAGAATGCCCCTTCTATGGAACAGGCTTCTAATTCATATGAAGATGTGTTCATGTATTACACAACCTAGACAAGTGGATGAGGAATAGGAAATGTACACTGTTGTCTGGCACCCATGTCCCTTATGGACAGTGGTAGCTTATAAATGCCTGGCCCTCAATGTCCTATTTAGATGTAGGACATCATTATTCTTTCAGGAAAACTTGGTTAGGCTTAGAAAGGCCCCTCTGGGTTATTAGCCTAGTAACAGTCATTGAATCTATGAATCTATGAAACTGTTTCCTTAAACTGATATAGTTAACTGCATTTTATTAGCTCAAAAGTTAGAGGGGATAATTAATGCTCTGACCTGTTAGTGAGCTTCTTTGTGTGCCACAGGTACAGCATTTGAATATTTTTATCTTCATTTGTCTGTTGTGTGACCTTGAGCAGCTCACTTAACCAGGCAGTGCTTTGGGGTAATTGGGAACTTGGGCTAAAATCCTCACTGGTCTCCTGGACTACAAGTCTAACAATTAGGTAAGAGCCTGTCTAAAACCATTGTACTTTTGTATTCAGTAATCGTTAGTCTTTGTAACCTTCAGAGCTAGAAATTTCAATAACAAAATGCTTTGAAAAACTGTTTTATTTCATGTTTACAGCTCTGCATGTTGACCTTGCAATTATTGGAAGTAAAACATGAAGTAAACTTAAGTGAAAAGGAAAAGTAATAAATATTATAGTAGACAATGGTAGTAAAATACCTAGCACTGCTCAAGGTGCTCACCTAACTTGCATCTTCATTTCTAAGGGACTTTCACACTTATGAAATAAATTCCTCATTAATTTAATTAATTCAATCAATTTAAACTTTCAAGACGGAACTTGATGGCTACAAGAACACACACAAGCATGGGATCTAGGGCATCAGACTCTTCAATGAACAATAGATTTTGAACTTGTTCACCAAACTATGAACTTAAAAATCAATCACTCTGGTTAGTAACTAATTTATATATAATTGATTTTTTCCTGTACAAAGTTTTTAATAATGCAGTGCATCTAATAAAATTATTGAAATAGAAATAATGGGCAGACGTCTAAAAAAATAAATGCATATTTAAAAGTAGATGGCCAAAAATAAATTCAAATTTAAACTATCTAAGCCATAGATCTTAAATACTTGGCCCATGGGTCAGTTGTAACCCAAGAATACTTTTAATATGGCCAGTGAATCTTTTCTGGACTTAATTAATTACATTTAAAAATAATGTAGTTTATAACTGAAGCTACAGTGTTAGATGCTTGTCGTCATAGTTTATAAAAATGCCTGCAGGTTGTATATGAACTAGCTCAGTGTTATATTTCATATAGGGTTGTTTTTACTGCTCTCGTTGATGGCTTTTTGCCTTTGGTATGTGTCTCCACCATCCTTGGACTTTTTCTAACACCAGGCAAGAGTGATTTCACATCTGAAGAGTTCTTTGACTTTTCTGTACTACACAGCACTGGAGCATTTTTTGTTATAGATAAGAACAATATCATTGTTTTGTCTGTGTAGTAGAGAATAATAATAATAATAATAATAATAATAATAATAATAATAATTAATAATAATAATAATAATAATAATAATAATAATAATAATAATTAGAATTATCATTAGGATCACAGTCTGGTTTTGTGTAAATTTCTGTACTTACTGCAGGTAAGTAAGAAAAAGGATCTTATTTAACTGGAAGTTTAGGGTATTGCCCTACTTGATGCAGGTAAGTAAAAAGGGGTAGTTTGGTAGGTTTGGAATGCATATTTTCTTTGAAGGACTGCTTAGGAGACTGAGTGCTTTGTATTTGTCCATCTCATTTAGCTGCTGTTTTACAATGCAGTTATTAATTCTCTTCTTTCTGTGACTATCTATTGTCCATCATTAAACATCTAAATGTATTCCACTAACTGGGGCAGAATGAAGAAGCCACTGTAGTGAGTGGTTATGAACTAAGAGTGGCTACATGTGTTGTGGTGATACAAAGATGCAAAGATGTTCTTTGCTCTTCCTTGCATGTTCATTGTGTTCCATGGGGGAAACAATGAGGCAGACTATAAGGAAATAGTCTGTTAGTAGCAGATTTTGTGGCATATAAAGGGATGTGAGAGTCTAGAAACTTGCAAAGTAGTTTGTGAAGGTGAGACACTGTTTCACAAATTGGGAATTGTGATAATGAGAGAGCCAATAAGATTATACAAAACTGTATTCTGTATAAATTATATTGTTCAATGAGGTCAAACCTGCAATTTGTAAATAGGTATAAGTAAAATAATAGCCTCAAATCTAATCATTGTGATAAATGAGAGTGGTTGCTGGAGTGATGATATAGGGAAAAAAGTGAATATTGTTTTTTTAACCAACTTGAGTTTGTATAATGAGAAATTGTAGTCAATGTTTAAACCAAGATGGAGGAGCTGGAAAAGTATTGTCTGGATGACTTGGTGATGAGAGGCTTTTTAACATTTTGTACAATCTGCTGGGCTGGAATGCAGCAAACAAAATATGTAAGAAATGTAGGACTACTTCTTCACAAAAGCTAAACAATACCACAGAAATATTCTCAAAAACTGAATATTCCTTTGATCAATAGCATGCTTACCCACTTGTCAGGATTCTATGAAATACAGAATTTCAAACTTACAGCAATAGCGATAAAGATGCACCCAATGAAAGCAGCACACAAAGAGAAGATGGACATGTTTTTCTCTTTTGCGTAACTAAAGCAGCTTCTGTCTTTCCCATACAGAAGAATACTATGGCAGATGTTTTAAATTCACACTGTAAAAATATAATGAGTAAGACAACCACAGCTTTGAAACAGGCTACATTACAAGTGAAAGGAGGACTGCAACAGTTATTCCCCTCCACATGGGCCAGCCATCAATTGATCCAGGGAGCTACAGTTCCATCAGTCTAACAAGCCTAATATGCAAAGCCATGGAACAAATTATCATTGAAATGAAAAACAAGGGCATTGACAACCTACAGACACTGGACACTTCCATATTTGGCTTTGTTAAGGGAAGGCCATGCCTACTTGACCTAGTAGACTTCTTTGAGAGGGTCACCAAGGTAATAGATATGTGTAAAACAGTGCATTCTGCATATCCTGACATGGCTAAGGCATTAGATACAATATCCCACTCAGATATTGTTGGCAAGCTCTTTGAGCTAAACATAAACCCTTAGATAACTCACAGAATTGATGGCTGGCTCACAGACAGGACCCAAGAAGAGCTTCATGCTGGGCCTGCTCCTGTTTGGTATCTACTTCTCAGAAGTCAAGGCTGACGTTAAAGGCCACTGGTTTACCAAGTTTACAGACGATTGTAAATTGTGAGCTAGTAAAGAATCCCCCCAAGACACAAATATCTTGCAAGTGGGTTTAACACACACAAATGACTGGTGCAAAGGCCATGGCCTAAAAACTCAATGCCAAAAAATGTGTTATAATGCCCTTTGGGAAATTGTCAACCCAAACTAATTACTCCATTGATAAAATTCCCCTAAGAGTTGATATGGTAGTAAGAGATCTGGGAGCATAAGTAGTTAGCAAGCTGACCTTTGACCAAGACATAGCTAAGATAATAAGAAAATCATTCTATGTCACCCAACTTATAGGTAAGGGTATGGCATCCAGGACTAAGGAAGTTATAGTACCACTCTACTCAGCCCTTATTAGACCTATCATTGAATACAATGTCCCCTTTGGCATGTATCTATCCAGACACTTTGCAACAGTTGGAATACCCACAAAGACTTCTCACCAGGAGAATTCAGGGTATGAATACTCTGTCCTACACTAATCACCTAAGGGCTTTTTCTCTGTATTCAGTCTCCTACAGACTGCTGAGAGGTAATCGTTGTCTGGCTTATTGGGCTTCTTCAGACCCAGCCCTAATGGATCTGTTGCACATGTGCAAAACAAACAGCACCAGAAACACTAGATCCAGGGATCTGAACTTTGCTTGTGACATAAACAGAACATGATGAAGAGACAGATATTTGTCCTAAAGGATACCCATACTATGGAATAGGCTATTTCATGTAAAATAGAGCACATCCCTGACCCTATTCAACTGAAACCTTGATCACTGAGGGATGGGAAATCATAAATTATTCCCCTGCCTGGCCCTGTGTCCCTTATGGACAGACGCCATCAATAAGAAAAGTATTATCCTAACTAATATCTCCCCTGCAGATCCTTAGCTACCTGGCTACTATCACGTCCCCACCATATGATACTTGAGACCTGAATGGTTGGAGTGCATGGCTAAACTTTTGATGGCCCTAGTGGTCGTTCACCTAGTAACAACATATGAGCCTATGAACCTATAAAAAGCAGTGTTGCAGAACCCAAATTGATCAATTAAGATCACTTGTGCATAGTTTGTAAGGTTAATAAATGAACAAATATGGTTTACAAGCTAGAGTATATACAAAAAATTCTGTCAATCCAACTCTGAGGCCATCTCAGATAAGAAGAAATCTAAGGGGCATGCAGGTGCCAAAACCCTCAGAGCTTTCTTGCCTCAGACAGAAACTAAGACTAGCTATAAATAGGACAGACTCAGGAAATAAGATAGGCAAAAGGGATTCCACCTCAATCCAAACAGAAAAAGGAAAAGGAAAGACAAAGATGGAAGGAGTGGAAGGTTGTATAAATAAAGAAAACAAACAAACAAAAAAATAAATAAATTTGGTGAGCATGTTAGGTATAAAGGATTATTTCTTCTGAGTTCAAAAAACATGTAATGCCTCTTGTGATTCCTTAGGAGCATAACCACTACTCAATTATTCAAATCTCACATCACTATTACATACAATCACAGAGAATACATGTGTGCATTATTAATTAAAATAATGCCTGTTGTTATTTTAATCAAGCTAGCCATAGAAAGTGCAGTATGTTGCCACTGTGTTAATTGCATTGAGCTAAGACAAATTACTAAATATAAAATAAGCTTAGTTAATGTCTATGGCATGTTCTTTAATCTTATGTAGTTGTTCTGCATTTCTGAGTATTGCAAATGTATTATCATCACTCTGCTGTGAATAAAATTATTACAAGAACTATGTGTGAAATATACTTGTATTATTATAGCAATGTGAAGCCATAACTGAAAAAAAGGGCCTGACTTACTTAAAGAACAAATAAGCAAAGATATAAATAAATATTGTGGGCGGCCACGGTGGTGCAGCAGTTAGCGTTGCCACCTCACAACAAGAGGTTCTCTGGTTCAATCCTTGGCTGGGGTGTCTTCTGTGCAAAGTCTGCATGCCCTCCCTGTGGTCATGTGGGGTTCCTCTGGGTGCTCCTGTTTCCTCCCAAAGACATGCTGTAGGTGGATTGGACACACTAAATTGGCCCTAGGCATGAGTGCATGCATGTGTGTGCCTTATGTAGAAGGTTGGGGGCCGGGCTGGTATCTCCACACCGTAAAACTCCACTGCCAATCATGAGCGGATGATGATCTGCTGTGGCAACCCCTAACCAGGGAAAGCCAGAAGAAGATAAATAAATATTGTACTTACAGCATTTACATGGTATGAATATTATGAAGCTTTGCTGATTTTTATATTCATACAAGCCTATATTTGTTGTATAAATGTTTATCATGAACCATTATACATACTGCAGTAAAACAGCAGTAAAATATGTTGGGGCAGTCTGTTAGAGACAATACTAGGATTCTGGAATAATGTTTAGAAAACATGCTTACACTAAAGAATAGGTCCTGGAGTGGATTGCTAGACTAGGGGAACATATTTTTTTTTTGTTGCTCCTCACTTGAGGACCTGGGGGGGGGTGGGGTTTCAGATCAGAAACTGGCACTAGGTACTAGGTGAGGCACTGATGGCTTCGATGCACCCTATGAGTATGTGTGGTTTTTGTGGTGCTCAGGTTTCCTCCCACTTTTCCAAAAGCATCTTAACTGACATATATTGTATTCATGTTGCACTTGTGGCCTGTGTTCTGACTGAAAAATGTCTGAAGATATCAAATAAAACATAAAACATTACACAGAAAGAAATGTCACACATATAAATATATCTGTATCTGTCTATCAGGGTGTCTTCATTTTGGTGTAATGCACACATGAATGATATCTGTTTGGTCAGCACCATTTGGTCGACAGAAACAGATGGTCAACATGGACGGTTTGTGCAATTTTGGAGTTAGCATATATAATTAGCATGGTGTGTGTGTGTGTGTGTGTGTGTGGGGGGGGGGGTGCAGGTTGGCTTGCCCCTATACAAAAACGCTCAGTTTCACCTGCTCTAGGGGTAATCCTCAGAGCATGCTCATTACTTGTCAAAGTTCCATATGTCAATATTTTGACGTAGGTATTTCAGACATTGGTCATTTGTTCAATAAGGAAGAGTACACACACACACACACACACACATATATATATATATATATATATATATATATATATATATTTTTTTTTTTTTTTAAAGTGAAGTACTTATCCTAAATTAGAGCAAATAATTACTCTCAAGTGCTACTGAAGGAAAAGCAAAATGTACCAAAAGGATCAAATAAAGTATAGCCAAAGGTAGACACAAACATTGTGGAAGTGAATAGTAGCAGGAACACCACATAACAGCCTCATACTTATCAATATGGAATATACAAAATCTATAATTTCCATGGAATGGAGACAAATGGTAGGCATTAAGTATGACTATATTTATCTGTCTTTGTCTATTTATAGACAGATAGATAGATAGATAGATAGATAGATAGATAGATAGATAGATAGAGACAGGTATATACAGATATAGATTTGTGTGTGTGTGTGTGTGTGTGTGTGTGTGTGTGTGTGTGTGTGTGTGTGTGTGTGTGTGTGTGTGTGTTCACAAGCATGTGTCTGTGAGTATACTGAATAGTGCAAACAGTGACTGTTTTTATAAGTGTGGGAATACATTCCCAGAATACATTTTAAGTCCTCTTTATATGAGTTATATGGAAGTAGTATTATTTTTCATGCCATTAGGATTACATGCAGGAGTATGAAGCATTGTCATCTAACACACCTTGTTTAACAGAGCTGCTTTTATATTTCCTTGAGTGAGTCTCATTTATGTGTCTTCCAAAACTTATTTTATATTATAAATAACTGTTACCTACTTCCAGCAAAAGAAAGCAGTTAAATAGCAGACTTTTTTAAATGGATTCTTTCGTAGTTGTAAAAGAATTGACAGACCTTCCCTACACTCTCATCCTGAGGTGTGAGAACTTATGCTGTAATAAATGAGCCTAGCTGTATCATGAATGGCTGATAGCTACTACTGGAAAGAACTCCAAAGTTAGTAATTCTGCTACTTCCCAATACCTTCAGTGGAAGGTTTTATTTTCACGAGAATGGTGCAAAATTAAAATGCGCTTTACTAGTTCCATAATTATTTCTGTCATGTTGACCCCTCATTTTTTTCTCCTTTGCATTTATATTTTGTTTACCAGGAAAGTGAACTCATCCCAGGATCCTTTTCAATTACAACACGGGCTACAATGGCAAAGACAATAACAAGTAAGAAATGCATTTAGAAATACAAAGAAAAAAAATACTGCCATAAAGACGTGTGAAAGATTGCATCTACAGGACATAGCCAAGGTATGACAGTGACTAAGTAAAGCATTAAATAACATTTACCAGAATGTATGCATTAATAATGTTTAACTGTACTATGTTAACTTTATTATAAATAATAAACTGTATGCAAACATATTATACAACTCAAAAATGATTCTGTTCTCTAAATGACTAGGAATCAGCAATTGAATATTACATGGCTGCACAAAAGAAAAGGGGGCTAGTCATATTTCCATCACTTTTGTTGTCCTAAGATAGTATGAAAACATATGAAACCTACAAATATTAGAATGAAAAAAACATTACAGTGGAGGCTAATAACTTATGTATGTTATGTCTTTATTGCACTTGCATTTACTTTCTTTGAATAGATTGTTTCTTTGCATTGCCTTGAAAGTCAACCGGTAGTGTATATTACTGATATTTTCTGGGAGATTGTTACAAACAGCTGGAACTATTTTTAAGAAAGCTTTTTTCACATATACGAAGTTTGAATGAAGGCCTGATTAACTGAATGGCATCATTATTTCTGAGAGTACAAGACTAGTTTTCAAACTGATGCCTGATTAGGAGTCTTGGACAGTAGCCATCATTAACTGTTTTGCAGATGAGTATATTGAGCAGTAAAGTTACTCTAGCCATTTGTGGTAGTCAGTCGGAGATAAGAGTGGTGCAGTGATGCTCATGCTTCTTAGCTGAGTGTATGGATCACTGCTACAGTGCTGTGCAAAAATTTAGAATGGGTAAAGCGGATTACATAGATGCAGAGGAAATAACATATCACATGCACTTTGAGAGCACAGTCTTCAGGTTTACATTCACATTCTACCATCTATTCATCAATTAGTTGCTGTGATCCCTCACATTTATCATTTTAAATAACATAAACATCTCGAAAAAGATGAGTCACTACCTTGCATTCCTGAAATGGCAGAATCTGCTCACTTATTTTATGCATGCTTCAAAGAAGGCACCACCGTAAAATAAGTGGGGCAAGTACATCAACATGGAAACCTCACTTTACTAGAACTGTCATCTTTTCTACCCTAAACATGTGTGTAACAAGACTGGGTATGCTGTGTCAGGGCAACAAGTATCTTAAAAATATATACATCAGTGCAACCCACTTCACCACGAAGAAGCACAATTCCTCAGAGCTGTTCTTGGTTTGGCCACTTTGCCTGAGAATTACAAAGAGTCTGCTGCATCTAAAACCATCCACTGATAAAAGAGTAAAAATAACTAAAACCTGCATTTTTTACATTCAGGGTTTTCTGACTGCACTCTTGTGGCAGGAGTGTGCTGTAGCAAACCTACCTGTGTTGGGAGCTGCTGGCTGAAAGCTTATTGTGTGTCCTCCTGATTGGTCTGTAGGCCTTACTGCTGTAAAAATTGATTTTTCTAATTTTATATAAGGCCTGCGTTTGTGTTGATTTGTGCTGCATTCCTCAGAACTGATTTTAGTTTAGCTGCTTCACCTGAGAGTTACAGAGAATCTGCTGCATCTAAAGCCATCTGCTGCTAAAAGAATGAAAATAAGTATCAGTTTTCACTTCTGCTAATTATTTTTTACTGCATGTCATAAGAATCCTATATTATTCCTTACATTTATTGCAGTTTAGTACAATTCCAAAGCTGATCTGTTACCACTGCTGCTGTGAATGCTCATTGTACAAGATTGAAATATCTAGATTGTGTGATTTCCCTGCAGTTGAGCTCTAAAAATAACATTTTTACATTAAGAGGGTTTTCTGACTGCATCTTGTGGCAGGTGTGTTTTGTAGCAAACCAATCTGAGTTCGGGGCTCCTCGCTGAAAGCTTATTATGTGTTTTTCTGATCAGTCTGTAGGCCTTACTGTTGTCAAACTTGATTTTTCTCGGTCTTCATAACATTAACAGGGTTTTCTGACTGCACTCTTATGGCAGATGTGTGCTGCAGCAAACTTGACTGCGTTGAGGATCGCTGGCTGAAAGCTTATTATATATATATGTGTATATATATATATATATATATATATATATATATATATATATATATATATGTTTGTGTGTGTGTGTGTGTGTATAGATAGATATACATATACATATATACACACTCTAAAAATATAAACTAAAACATGGGCATCATCTCCCATTCAGTTCAAGGTTACAAAAAAAAAAAAAGATATGACCACATTTACACTATATGCTGACAGTACGTGGCATATCCTACAGTAAAACAGCTTGTATATGTCAGTCAATGAGCTAGAAATGAAAAGTGCTATTATTAAATAAAAAAGAGAAAAAATGATAGAAAATGTTAATCACAAGTATTCAGTCAGAAAATGACATTATTGGTAAAACTGACTTGATTTTATCTATCTAAACCAAGATTAACTGACACAGAATATATCTAAACTATACAACTAAGTAATCCTTGTATAATCAATCATCTCTGAAAATATTAGAAACTACACCCAAACCCAGACTAGAAAACCACTCATGGGACAGTTATTTTATAAAAAGTTGTATGAAAACTATCTAAAGCATTATTCAACAGACAACTTAGGCAATTACCACAACCCATTGAAGTCAACAGGAAAAAGCCATTTAAACTTTAAACAAAATCAGGGAAAAAACAAGAAGTGAAATGTGTGTGGCAGACCACCAATTATGAAACTAAAATTTAGTAATATGCTAAAACAAAGTATTTCATCTATTACACATCACACCTCAATGTATTCTATATATGATTCATGACACACACCTTAGCATAGGGATTTTTCTCAGTACATAAATTTTGGCTTCATGACAGAAATCCAAGGCAGTACTGGCTAACACTAAAATGTATGATTATGAAACTGTGATCTGTTATCAAAACCTCAGACTTCACACGTTGCTCTAATACTTTAAAATCATTTTTGCATGTTGGCAAAGATTCCCCAGCAACCCTCCATTCTGAGATTGTTGTACTTGGAAAATTTTCTATATACCACAGTCTTGATCTTAGGAAAAAATTACAACAGCTGCAATTTTGTGATAGCAGATTTTAAAGTTGATCAGTTCTGCTTCAACTTTAATGCCTTGTACCTGTTTTCACTTGCCATGAACAGAACAACCATTTCAGAAACTGAATACAAAACAGTTTAGTATGCAAACTGTCTTAATGTAAAAATGATACAGTGGAGTACCTTGAAGACAGAATAATAAAATTACATTATATAAGATTATGCATCTTAGGAAACTGCATGACGATATTCTGTCAAAAAGAAGCACAAGAAAATTATTTTGTAGAAGACACCTGGATTTGCAGTTTTGCATTTCTATTATGTGCTCAGTTCTTTTTACTATGTACCAGTGGTTTCTCTGTATAGCACCTTTTTTTTCCTTTTTTGGAAATAAGAAATAAGCTGAACACAGATATAGAGAACCAATAGAAGAAGAAAAACTTTCTGTGTCACTTCTGCAACTTTCAAATGTTATCTTGTGATTCATAAAGGTTACCACAAAGTGTACACTGTGTACACTGTGTATACTTTCTATATTCAAGAACATCTCTACCACATTACTTGTGCTGTCTATTCACTCAGAAAGGCTGCACTGAGTGCACAGTTAATGCAAACTTAGTGGTAACCTTTATGAATCATTTCTTAACATCTTGTTGTTCATATCTACTTTATCCATTTTTGCCTTTATACTGAATGACAGCATTTAACTTTTCTTCAGAATGACCTTCTACCTCATGCAACATGTTAACATTTTGTGCTTGTGTTTCATAGTCCACACATACATCATTTGTTTTCATTTTGACTAACAATGCTACCTTATATCTTACATTTTTGACAACCAGCAAAAACATCTTTTGGATTCAACAGCTAAATTTATGTCCACAAAGCAGGAAGGACATTCTCTCCTTACAAATTTTGTAGATCAAGAAAATTCTGTTCAGAGTTCTTGAAGACAGTGGACATGTTAAGCGGCTAGGGTAAAAGTACCCAACAAGTACCACATATACCCCCTAAAAAGATGAATTATGTGGGGACATAGCTGACAACTATAGCGTTTGTTTTATTTTCATTCATTTTATATCCTGAAAAGATTTGAAACTATCTCAAAATGTTACACACCTCTAAAAAGTCATTTTCTGGATTTATCAGGTACAAAATAATATTATCTATGAGTAAAGCTAATTTTTCTTCATTACCATACCAGTTATATCCGAGAAATTGTGAGCCCCTTCTTTTTTGCCAATGGCTCAAAGTATAAAGCAAATAACAATGGGGAAAGGGGGCATCTCTGCTTGGTTCCTCTGTTTAAACACAGTGTGTGAGAGGAACTCTCCTTTATTCTAACCATCTGTACTACTTTCACTCTGTAACATTTTACTATCACATCTATATTGGTTACTTCAACAATTACCATCTACCTCATATCAATGTACTCTCTTACCTGTAATTTCAGGCAAATTGTAAATATCTTACAAAGTCTTGTGTTTATTTTTCACCTCTGTATTTATTTGTAACTCTTGCAAATTTTAACTTGTTTGTATAAAGATTGTACTTATGTGTATGTAATCAAGAGTTTTTCTCCCCAGGCCTCCGCTAAAAATGGGTTCATTCTGACCAAGTTGGACCTTCCTGGTAAACAAATGTTAAATACATAAATAAATAAATAAATACATAAACTCTCCTACCTTAATTCTTGCCTCTGGCACTTCTTATTAGAGGTTGCAAATGCTACCATTGACATACTCATAAAACTAAAGCTTACTCTATCAAATGTCTTCTCTGCATGAAGATTCGCCAACAACAGTGGCATTTTCTCAAACTCTCCTTCCTTCTGGATCATCATTCCTCTATTAATATTTTCAAATGTTTGCCCACATCCACAAAACTACGTTGTTCCAAATCTATCAATTTTGTTAACACCTTTGGCATTTTCTTAACTAGTATATACAAAAACATTTTGTAATCATAGTTTAAAATTAAAAATCGTCTTTGCATCGTTGGGTAATACAGCCACCACAGTTTTTTTCTAAGATGCTGGTACTGTCCCTCCTTTTCAAATATTATTAAACAAAACCTTCCAGATTTTTAACCCTTTCTTTCCTAACTACAAATGTTCACAGGAGTACCTCCAGTTCTTGGAACTTCCTTGTTGAAGGATTATATATCACCATTTTATCTCATCCCTTCCTTTCTTAGCTATTAATTATTGAGCTTTGTCTTCCTCTAACCTTGCTATAGTTAAGTATTTCATAAATATTTCCATTTGTACAATTTTTTTTTGTTTTCATATTCCTATTCCTATTCCTCTGCTTTATACAAATGTTCATATACATTCCTCTAATACCGCTACAGGATCTCTGGTTACCTTTCTTAATATGGGATGCCTAAATTTGGTAACAACCCTTTCTGTTGCCTAAGTTGTTATGCAAAATTAAACTCTAAACCAACCATAACTAAAATATTAGATATTGTAAAGGAGACAAAAAAATTCGAGGTAGGATTGTTAGGAAATGCAAGGAGCAAATTACCTAGAAATAAATGGAATTGATGGGAACAATGCTTGCAAAATAATGTTCAATAGGAAGAATGACATTTAACAGAAAGTAGGACCTGAGCAATTTATGTCATTTTGAAGTGAATGCTAATTATTAAAAAAGGTTTACCTTTAAAATGGAGAATGAAGGTTCAGCGAAAATGGGAATGTTGAACTTAAATTGGCTGAGTCCTGTACTGCCGACCTCCCAATCTCTGAGTGTCCTGTACAACAAATGCCACTGTGCATTCACAAATACATGGTCGATGTACTGATTAGAGATCACAGTACAGTGTGGAGTGGGAAATTAATCCTTTTCCTCACTGTAGTGCAATCTTGGAGTTGGAATATAAAGCTTGTAGGGGTGTGGGGGGCACAGATCTCCACGGTGGGGCTTGGTTGGTAGGGGGTGCAGGGGGGCTTGCCCCCTGGCAAATATTTGAGTTGCAGATTTGTGCAGTACTGAACTGCGTACGTTTGTACTGCTGAAAGGCAGGCAGGTGAAGGTGGATGTAGAATAATACTGACTGCATTTGTTGGTATGACTTACAACATCCTAAGCTAATTAATATGCAGGACATCGCTCATGTGGGTTGAACAAATAAATGCATTACATTATTAATCTTGACCTTTTCATGGTAAACCATTAAAAAATATATACATGTATAATGTGTCATTCTAATGAGAATGTTTACAATGTTTTTTGTTTTCTCTAACTGTATGTGTAACGTCATTACTGAAAATGTATGAAATTAATAAAGGTGTTTAAAAAAAGATGAATTGCAATCTTATCTGAGGCTAGCATTGCTATGACTATTTATGTTGTGGTATAATTGCTCAGAGGGCTTGATTTAGATAAGTAATTAAGAAGTTCCTTTTTTGTTATGCCTTCGCCACTTGATGTTCCTGCAGCATAACAAAGATCCAGACATAGCTTCCAGTTTTGTTACTGAAACTTTCACTTACGTGCAAACATATTTATGCTTTTTCTTCATTATCTCACTGGTAAGTCTGCCTTTGAAAAGAAGGGACTAAGTCATGGGAGTATGTCAACCTGGTGTACATGATGTGGATTTTGTAAGGAATGCATGACTGGATTACTTTTATTCTTTTTTCTTTTTTTTTTTTTTAATTAATGCCTACAAAGGTAATTTTATGTGATATGTAGTCATTTTTGTATGTAAAGGAGCTAATTTGTGTTCTTGAGCTGGTCAAAGACTGATGTTCATAGGTTCATAGGTGTATACTAGGTTAAAGACAACTTGAATCCTTGTAAGTCTAGCCGGGAAACCTAAATGTGACCCACAAATTTGATTTCTGTAGTGGGTGATTTACTGAATGCCTCTATTTGTTAGAGACATAAATACCATAAAAGGGGTAAATTTCCAATTATCCATTCATTGATTGAAGTTGCCCTTATATCGCTTTACGGAGGAACTCTGCTATACATGGATGGAGAGTCTGTTCCTGAGAATGTTAATTCTCTGATAAACATATCTGTCTCTCCAACATGTCCTATTTATGTCATAAGCAAACTTTTGCTCTAGTAGTTATAATGCATTTTGTTTTGCAGATGTGCAAATGGTTCATCAAAACAAGGTACAGGGATGTCTTGTACACCAAAAGATCACCTCTTAGTAGTCTGTATGATAGAGTAAAGAAACAGAGCTTTGAGGCAAACAGAGTAGGACATTTTGTTTACTCCGTGATTATTCTTGTAACTATCCTTTGTGGACGTTCCAATTGCTGCATGTGTCTGGTCAGGTACATACCAAAGGTGTGACAGGTCTGATGAGGGCCAAATACAGTGGTACGATGAACTCTCTGGACCTAGATGCCATGCCCTTACTTATAGGTTGAGCAGCATGGAATAATTTTCTTACTGCCTTGGACTCATGTTGGTCAAACACTAGGTTGCTATCTACAGGAGTTCCCAGATCCCTGACTAGTGAATCAACCTTTAGGGGTGTTTATTTGATGACTTAGTTACCCAGAGTTGCTGACTTCCCAAAAGGTACTACAGTGCATTCCTGGCATTGAGTTTTAAGGTATGGCTTTGGCACCAAAGATTGTCTGTGTTACACCTTCCTGAATAGTGGTTCTCATCTTAGGAGGATTCAATGACTGCTCTAGGTTTGCAATCATCTGTGAACTTGGTTAGCTAGAGGTCTATAGACTTTTAACTCAGAGAAGTAGATGCAAAGAGGAGTGGGCCAACACAAAGCCCTGATGTGGATATTCTACAAAAGGGCCTTACAGAAACAGATGCTTGGTGCCAGAGCCATGGGCTCAAGCTTAATGCCAAGAACTGTATAGTTATCCCATTTGGGAAAAAACATGTACCCATGAATTACCACATAGGTGGCAGTACACTAAACACTGAAAGTGTGATGAGAGACTTAGGGACACAGGTGGACAGTGGTCTTACCTTCGATAACCACATTTCCACAACAGTCAGAAAAGCCTTCTATGTGGCACACCTCATCACTAAGGGCTTTTCATCCAGAAAAAAGGAGGTCATTGTCCCACTGTACTCATCCCTCATTAGACCCATTATAGAGTACAATGCCCCATTTGGTATGTACCTCACAAGACATCTGCAACAGCTGGAAAGGCCGCAGAAATACCTCACTAAAAGAATCACCGGCCTAAAGCAGATGCCCTATGCTGACCATCTAAAAAAACTCCAGCTATACTCTGTGGCATATCTTCTACTCAGAGGGGATCTCTGCTTAACATACAAGGCCATGTCAAACCCTGAGCTGTTGGACATGCTTCATTAAAGAAATCCCAATCCCTCAGAGCCACATGCTCCAGGGATCTAAACCTTGTCATCACAATGAACAAAACATGCTGGAGGGATAGGTTCCTGACCCAGAGACTCCCCATACTCTAAAATAGACTGCCCATACATGTCAAGCAGAGTGCCTCCTTGGCCCTCTTCAAAAGGAACCTTGACGATTGGATGGGAGATAGGAAATTCACCCCGGGGATCACGTCAGTCACCCAGCTTGACAGGGATCCAGGGAAGTAAATATTGTGGGGAGAAATATCCAGGGAATTATTATGGCTAGGCTTGTATAGGCCCTAGGGCCGATAGCCTAGTACCAACCTATGAACCTATGACTCCACTGGTGACCGGATTGCTTGCGGAGGTGGCCTCATTGATACTAATCTCTTGGGTTCTATCCTTGGGTCAGCTGCCTATCCAGCATGTTATGAAAGGATTTATGCCTAGTTCCATAAGTTTTTTGACAATACCCGAGTGGTGTATTGCATGAAATGTTTAAGCCAGAGGTAGGTAGGCAGTATTCACCAGGTTCAGTAAGCATGGCCTTCCTTTGAAAAAGCCTAACTGGCATTAATTCAGTGTCTGGAGGTTTCCTATGTCTTTGTTGATAATTTCTATGATAATTCTTTCCATGGCTTTGCAAACAAGACTAGTCAGACAGATGGGTCTGTAGTTTCCAGGATCTGTTGAAGGTCCTCCTTTATGAATGGGGGTGACCCTCTCAGTCTCCCATTCTTATGACACAAAGCCTATTTTAAGACTATAGTTAATTAGTGACTCCAGGGGTCCTGATATATTGCATTTTAGACTGTTCAGGAGGCATCATGGGATGTTATCAGGGCCCACTGAGGCTGTGTTTTTGGATTTGTTGACCAATCAGTTTACTGACCAGTATTTATGAAACTGGGGTTTCTTGACTAAACCATATAAAATTAATATTACCTAAAGACATATTACTCTGAAAGAAACAGTGGTTTTCAAGACATATGGGATAAGTTTTCAATACTCTTCACCTGTGCAACATTTTTATTACAGTGTCAGAAAAGAATATATTGACACTAAGATGTTAATGTCATCGAGTTTAATCTTATCAAAAATATTTGGAAAGATTCTGTTGGTGATGGTGAATCTAACTAGTCAGTGTTAATAGAAGGGCTAGCAATGAACTTGTCAGCCTTATAACATCTAATATTCATCGGGGTTATTGATGTTTCATGAGACATTTTGCTGCACATAAACTGTTAGGCCTGTTGAACATATTTGACTTTGAAAGTTACTCTCTTTTCTTCCTATATATTTCCTTGGTATGACTAGTACAGGTAACTTTTGTCCATTCCATGTGACTTGGGTAATATGCAGTCCCACTTGTTGCTGCGCATAATCAACATCTATGACACCCAGACACTATACTTACTGTTCTAATGAGTACGCCAGAGATAAAATGGGATAATATTATCTTGTCTTCGGGCCAGAATGCATTAATATCAAAGGGCAGAATACATGCTGAGATTGGGCTACCTGTGCTAAAACAAGATGAAGAAATAGATTTTGAAAATTCCAGCAGTGTGCCACTTACACACCCCTGCATTATGGACTTAGTAAGATCACTAGCAAATATCTCCTCTAAAGTTTGGACAGCTGTAAATGTATTTTAAGCAATTTTTTGTCTACTGTCATACAAAACTGGCTCACAGTTGCTGTTGTTTTGCTGAATGTCTTTAATCTCTAAAGCAGCCTAAGAGGTTTCCTGTCTGTGTGGCATTCAGTGTGGTACGTTTCCTCATGTTTTGATGTACTTGAAGGAGAATGTTTCGTCCTTCATGCAATTTCATTCAGACCCATTCAACAAAATGCTAAAGCTGTTGTGTAATTCACATACAGGTTTGGCAAGTTTGTTTTTCCCACATTTAAATTATTTAGAACATAGTAAGAAGACTGTCCATTGATTTCTCATTAGGTTTGATGGAAAAACTAATAGACATGAATAACTGACAGAAGCAGGCAGAGAATACAGTGTTCTCTGGCTTTCCCCCAAGTTCATGGCACTGCACAGCATCATCTTCTGCTGTGGATGGCAGGATGTATCAGAAGGAAAAGGGCAGACAAGTATTTAGCCAGGAAAATGTGAGATGGAAAGGGAAGAGAAGGAAGGAAGGAGGACTGGACATCCTGCACTGAATAACAGATGCTAAGACAGGACCAGAGACACGGGACTGGGAGTATAGACAAGGTAGTGATAATTAGTGATTAAATTACCAAGGGATAGAAACCGTGGACTGGAGAACAAATCAAGTCTGTCTACATTGAAAACAATATAAGGAGTGACATTGGACAGGACAGTGCAGGAGACTGGAAAAGTAGTGTAAAAGGGTAAGACCAGGCCTCATGTGATGATCCACATTGGGACCGATGATTTGACAAGATAGTGAAGAAATTAGCCAGTAGGCAAAGTAAGTGGCCAAACTATATCAGGAGCTTAGGTGCACAATGATTTTCTCTAAAGTTCTACCAATGCCTGTATTCTGCATACCAAGAAAGATAAAAATTAAGTACTGGAAATCAAAGTTGCAGCCGTGAGCCATAGAAATAGGCATAAGTATTTGGCAAGAAGGAAGCCATGGGCAAGGTTGAGGTTTTATGTTGAAGGCAGGTATCAACTCAGTTAAAGAGCCAGTTATGCTGAAGGAGAGATTCAAAGAGGTACATGAGCAAAAGTATGCCTTTAAACTGAGGTGGGTGATGAAGAGGAAGAATAGAATGTAAAAAAAAAAAGAAAAAAAATCTGAAGTAGAACAACTAGAAAAGTATGTCAGAACTGGGGAATATAGCAGGTGGAGTAAGTATTAAGGAACTTAAAAAGGTATGAAGGAGAAAGAGGAGAAGAAGCAGAAAAAAGGAGTCAGAAGATGATGCTGTTTAACAGCATGAGCCAGAAGAAATGATGGAGAATTGGTGCCATTCTGGGATCTAATAACTTACACAATGACAGCACCATAGAGACATGGGTAACAGAGAAAAAGGACTACTATATGGTAGTTACAAGCTATCATGTCATCATGATTAACAGTAAGGGAAAGGGGGTAGAGGAGTGGGAGGAGTGGGGCTTTACAACAATTTGGTACAGCTGATCAGGGTGATAGAAGGGTGGCTGCAGTGGTGCAGTGGTTAGCACTGTTACCTCACAGCAAGAGGTTCTCTGGTTGGATTCTCAGCTGGGGTGCCTTCTGTGCAGAGTCTGCATGTCCTCCCTGTGGTTGTGTGGGTTTCTACTGGGTACTTCAGTTTCCTCCTAAATGTTGTAGGTGGATTGGACAATAAACTGGCCATAGATGAAAGTGTGTGTGCAAGTGAGTGAGTGGTAACTACCATGGCAGGGCTAGCCACCTGTTGGTGTAAACCCTGGCTCGAGATGATTGTCGCTGCTGAAGTGACACCCCAAATCCATGTGCAAAATGGGAAGACGGGTTGAGGATGGATGGATGAATGATCAAGGTGACAGAGGAAGAAAAGTTAACAAGAGCATAGAAGATAAGTGCACTTGGAGTTAATCTGCCAGAGACAGCGTAGAGAATCATGGTGGATGAACACCACCTACCAAACTCTGGAAACCTCAATGTAGGAGAAAAGTCATGTAGTGGACATGTTCTGGAAATGGAGTAGAAAATAGTGATGTTGGTGAAGGGAGATCTCATCCTCCCTTAAACAGGAAAGAATTCTGCCAGAATGTATGGATCAGAAAGAATTTATTTATTATAAGAAAGGATAAGACAAAACAACAATCCTGACTTTGTACTTACCAGCTCAAGCAAAGTTCATAATGTGGTAGTGACAGCTTCAATGAGCTACATGGACCTTAACACTTTGGTCAGCAATTTGATTTCTTTGACCATTACATACATGGCCGGCCTTAGGCTGACTGAGATGATTGGATGCAATAGGGCCCCATGGCCACAGAGGGCTATGCACTTGCCTCAGCTAGAGCTAATCATCACTCGCAGACCACACCAAGAGATGTTCCATGAGCATTAGAATCCTGCACCACACTAATTTAACATTGACAGATGAATGCTACCTCTCAAATGTAATTTAAAAATAAAAATGGCCAGTAGCCAAAAAAGGCCATCACCATGATGTGGATGATATAAATTATTTTATTTTGTGCACTTTCATTAAATAACGCAACTATATCACTTTATTTAGTACATTCCTCCTTTTAACTCTGTGTAGGTCCTTTCCATGGGTTTTTGATATTCCCTTCCTGTTTTACAAAATTTTAGATCAAAGCATTCCTCTTATCCCTTTAAAAAGTAAATACATAAATAAGTAAATAAGTAAATATTAAAAATTATGTTTCCCTTCAGAAAAAGAAAAACTTTTTAAGCTTTTTTTTTTTGGCTTTGGCTCCCAGAAACCCATCAGCATTCATCTGGCTCAGTCATAGCACATTATCAGCTGGTTAATGCTAACCTGTTAGAAACTGTGTTGTGTGGAGGGTTCTTGAAGCCTATGAATGAGATCATCTGAGGAATGAGTGGTGCAAGTAACTTCATTCTTATTCATGAATCAGGAATTTTTTTTTTTTTTTGCTTTAAGTTAGACTGCAGTTTTGTACCCTGTGCTGCTGGATGCTATTCCCTACAATAATCAATACCAAAGTAGATGAGTGCCTGTCATGTGTGGCCACCTGGGCTTTGCCCCCTTGCACCACCTTAGTAATACATGCTGACCCTACCTTGCCCCTAACTGTACCCCTAATCCTTACCTTACAAAAAAACTTTCTGTAACACTGCCACCAAATAAGACAGGCTTGGACACATGCGCATTTTTGGTACATTTTGCTTTTCCTTCAGTAGCACTTGGGAGCAATTATTTGCACTAATTTAGGATATGTACTTCACTTTAAAAACACACACACACACACACACATATATATATATATATATATATATATATATATATATATATATATATATATATGTGTGTGTGTGTGTGTGTGTGTGTGTGTGTGTGCATGTGTATACTCTTCCTTATTGAACAAATGACCAATGTCTGAAATACCGACACCAAAACAGTGACATATGGAACTTTGACAAGTAATGAGCATGCTCCGAGGATTACCCCTAGAGCAGGTGAAACCAAGCGTTTTTGCATAGGGGCAAGCCAACCTGCATCCCCACACACACACACACACACACACACACACACACACACACACACACACACACACACACACACACACACACGCGCGTGCATGCGCACACACACAACCCACTTACCTGTTACTATTTGTTGTATATCAAAGTGAATGTTTATTTTAGAAAACATTCAAAGAAATAACACTGCATTTCATTCTGTTGTGCAAGTTAATAAGAGACAGAATGATTGAAACTTGTGTGCGTGCGTGTGTGTGTGTGTGTGTGTGTGTGTGTGTGTGTGTATACACACACACACACACACACACACGCACGCACGCACGCACGCACACACACACACACACACACACACATATATATATATATATATATATATATATATATATTGTTTACAGTTTTATAGTGGTGCTATTTTTATATTCTAGCCTCCTTTATGATACATGTCAAACTGCTTTTTCCAGCACTAGTGGAGCTTTTCTCCCCATATCCACTCTGTTTACATGTAGTAGTGGCTATCCTTCTTTGCAAAGTTGGCATGTTAGTAATAATTATAAAAGCTGTATTTCATAACTGTGCAAAATAACACCAGAACCCCAAAAATCTCATGAATAGCTGTTGACAGCAGACTGGGCAAGATGCCTGGGCCTCTGTTGTTGTCATGCTGAAATGTTTCAAAGTTTTCACAGTGTACAAAAAAAGTAATCTGATGGGAAAAGGTTTTCCTCAAACAACATTTTCTTTTACATTTCTTTTACATTTTGTAAAAAAATGTTTTTCTGACCTGTAACTTTTGTAAAAAGTGGAAACTAAGCAGCTTATTATATAATTTCGGGTGTTGAGTTTCATTTAGCAACTTTCTTCTATATATGCATCTAGTAACAATATTTGGGCCGGATTCACGAATGCTTGCATGGAGTCTAAGAGTAGAGTAAGACTCCATGCAGCCAACATGTCTGATGAGCGATCCAGGAACAGCCGGCAGGTGTGTGCAAGAGAGCTCCTAAACCGACTCTTACATGGACAGGGTTAGGTTATGCAAATTACCTCATTTGCTGCTGAAAGCTATGCAAATGAGGTAAATTTGCGATCCAGGAAACCCTAACCTGTCCGAATAAGAGTAGTGTTATTTGCAGAAATGTACTCCGTTGTCAACTGAGTACCATTCTGCAAATATCAAAATGGAGCCGTGACAGGTCAAAATAAAGGATGCATCCAGTTGAGGAATCATGCCAATGGCCAAATATATGGCCATTGGCAGTTCTTCCCATTGCAAAATAAAAAAAAATATATATTTTTTTACCTCGATCTCCGAAGTTTAAGCATAGCTCAGCACCGCGCAAAAGTGCTGTGCTCTAAAAACCATGAAAAAAATAAATAAAAGCCACAAATAGGGATTTTATTCAAAATATTCAACTGCCATGCAAGTGAATGGCAGGCTGAAGACAACGTGGCTACTGAGTAGAGGTTGCTAAGGGGGGAAGCTCAGACTAAGAGATGTAACCAAGCATTAATAGGCAATCCTATGCAAATGAGAGTAAGGATAGTGAATCACAATTTTACATGGCATATGAGCAAGGTCCGTGGAGTGTAAGAGTAGGATAAGAGGAGTATCAGAGTAGAAGATAGGTGACATCATGAGGGAGGTATGTATGAAAGAATGTAAGCTCATTGCAGCAGAGTGGCATGTGTTTGCTGTCAGTTACTCATCACTGGAAGAGGCGTGTCAACAGGTATCCCAGCTAAAGCCAAGAAATTGAAAGTGTATGCCGTGGATAACACTAAAGGTTCTTGTAGAAGTGCCTGTAACATGTTTGCGCGCAGTTGCGCACCTGTAAATCTGAGTAAGACTTTGTGCACACGCCGGAGTAAGCATGTGTAAGGTTATTGAAATCTGTGTAAGCTCGTTTGCGCCTGTGTACGCGCGTTCAAGCAGGAGTCAGCAAGTGTTAGGCCGTGTAAGCATGTGTGCGCACGTGTGAGCTGGTGTGTGTGTGTTTGCACTTGTTTGCGCAGCGCTGCCCCTGTGGAAACAGAAATGGAAAAGGAAGCACAACAAATAGTAGGAAGTTAACCAAGGAGAACTAGCAGAGCTAGCAGGTGAAAACAGTCAGAATTAGGCAATTACACATACAGTACACTAGCCCCGCCCAGCCCAGCACTTAAAACTCAGCAAACAACTTTCCACCATGTTTTCCTCAGAGACACTGCAACACTGCAGTAAACTAAGAGAAGTGAAAACTTAAAAAGCTTTACTGAGACAAAGAAATGTTAGGGGCTGCCATTGCTGTTATAAGGCGACATATGCAACATGCTGAGGGTGGTGACAATGCGAATGCTGCTGAGCAACCCACAGTGAGGAGATGGAGAAGAGTGTACAGGCCCAGGGTAACCTACCAGGGGCTACATGAGCTGGAGATAGTGGAGCACTATAGAGTGGACAGAGACCTCATGCAGCAAATTGTTGAGCTGTGCAGGCCACGCCTCACACACAGAACCAACAGAGGGGAACCCATCCCAGTGGAAACCAAGGTATGTGTTGGCCTAAGAATAATAGCAACAGGTACCTTCCAGAGACCAACTGGTGATATGATGGGGACTTCACAGGCATCAGCATCCAGGGTACTGCACCAGTTCCTGAATGCCATGTCAGCACGTCGGTGATTATGTATATTTCCCCAATTCCTGTGAGGTATTGGCCAGCAATATCCATCTTTTCCAGCAAATAGGGGAATACCCTGAAGTAGTGGGTGCAATAGACTGCACGCACATACACATCAAAGCACCAGCTGGTGAGCGGGGTAGGGCCTACTTTAACTGGAAGAGCTTCTCCTCCATCAACTGCCAGGTCATGTGTGATGCCCAGGGCATAATACTGAATGTGTGTGCTGGTTGCCCTGGAAGCTATCATGATTCCCATATCTGGCATCTGATTAGCTGTACCAGACATTTGCCAATGGGGACATCCCTCATGGTCACCTAGTGGGGGATGCTGGATATGCACTGGAGCAGTGGCTGATAACACCCATCAGAAATGCACACACACCTGAACAGGAATGCCATAATGAGGCACATGCACAAACACAAAATGTAATTGAGCATGTGTTTCAGCTGCTCAAGTCACAGTTCCGGTGCCTGGACACATCTGGTGGAGCCTTGCAGTACTCACCAACTACATGTACCCAAATTGTCATGGTATGTGCTATACTACATAATATGATCCTGTGAAAACAGATGCAGCAGGAGCAGCATAGGGCTGGGGCAAACAGCCCCCCTACCATTGCCAAGGCCATCACAGGCTGAGCGTGACTCGGAGGAGGAACAACCTGAGCCTGCCCCAGTAGGCAGAAGGAGGCGTGCCCAGTATGCTTTGGCCTTGGCAAAGAGGTAACGCATAGCACATACACTGGCTTAGTAGGAACCCTGGAAATTATACCTCTCTCTGACTCGCACATATAGTAAAAGGGATGCCTAACTTGACACTACCTGTTTTCAAACAAGTATAGAGTGTACTATGTGCATCCGTCATAGGCAGCCCTGCAGCACCACCTGAGGCATGATTGCCATGTTTTAAGCAATATAAGCAGTGCTAAACAGCTTTTACCACTATTTAGTATATGTAAACAAAATAACACACACTAACTAGCACAACTTTGGGCAATGTTGAGCAATATTGGGCAACGTTCAGCAATGTTGGTTAACATTGAGAAATGTTGGGCAAGTTCGGTCAAAGTTGGGCATAGTTGAGCAAAAGCAGGTAATCATGCTCATATTTGCTTTACTGGTCCTTAAGCAGTCTGGTCTGCCCAGTATGAAAATATAAAGCAGTGACAGTCCTCAAACCCAGGATGCTGTGCACTATAGTCACAGTACTGAACCACTAAACCATGACAGTATTTCACTGGTCAGCCTGTATGAAGAAATGTTGATAAGTCTATGCAAAGTGTTTCATGGAAACCCTGCAGGCACAGCATAATCCCTGTAGAGTTATGACACAAAGGTGAGCCCTGCAGTAAAAATACAACTTGATTTTCAACACACATATAGTATAGATGTTAATATTGGGCGTGTTCACACACGTCAACAAATGTAGTGGACTTCAGACAGCAACATACTGAAAGGTCACACTGGGCATGCTCACACACTTGAATAAATGAGGCAAATGTCAGGCAACAACATACTGAAAGGCCAAACTGGGCATGCTCACACATATAGGCCATGTCTGAGTACAGCAGTGGGCCACACATATCTGGCTGTTGCATGTGTCAACCCAGGAACCTCTCACTATTCACCAGTCCTGCCTTGTGCACACAGTTATATGACAACAGACACATATATAATATATTGGAACCCTGTCATAATCAAATATGTACTACAGATACTTAGGTTGTTCATAGAAAGTGGAAAAGCAAAGAAGATAAAAAACCTGCAATCAGTATCATCAATAAACAATATGCACTCCAAACATTATCCAATCCAGGTTATGGAAATATTACCTGTGAAGGAGTCCATACAGAACCATGACACTTCCTTCAGCTATGTCATAAATAGCAATGTACACTTGTATATGTCCTGAGTCAGGGACAACTGTAAATGACTGATAATGCCAACATCCTGTCAGACACTCCCATACATACTTACCCACCTCCCACTGACAAAAGGCCCTATCATCATACCAGGAGATATCACATGTAGAATGGGTAAACAGCTCCTTCCAAAGCTGAAAACATGGCATCAGTTGGATTACATTGTTTCCCTATATGTGTCATAAGTGAACTGCAGAACAAACAGACCCTGCACCTGAACAGTCAGGTGAGCCTCACCCTCTCTACAGGATATGAAACTGTTGAATGGGTTACAGCAACATATGGCACACTCCACAAGTGTTGGTGCACAACAGACCATGGGAACTATAGTCTTATAAGCCTATGAAGTCTGATCTGCAAGGCCATGGAGTCCATCATGATTGAAGTCATAAACAGAGCTATTGGAAGCCTACAAACACACAATCCTACCAACTTTGGTTTGGTCATAGCAGATCATGGTTCCCAAACCTGCTAGACTGCTTGCAAGGCAGCCACCCAGGACATACATCAATGAAATGAGCTACACACATCCCACATAGACTTTATATAGCCCTTTTCCAACATCCCAGACACATGTTAAATCCACAAAATCAACAACCTGTGCATAAATATGTATTGTCATCTGATGGATTGGCAACTGGGCCACAGCTAGATCACACAAGGTAAGAATTGTGGAGTCCTGTTCATGCTGGTAACACCTGCTGTCCCCATGGCTCAGTCCTGGGATTGCATAAAACAAAGTGCACACACATTACCATGTCTAGTCTGATGATGTTAGCATCCTACAAATATAGCAGGAGAAATGAAAACACCCAGTAAAGCATATAGCACATTGTGTTAATGCATATTTCTCTAGTATCATAACATAGTTAGGTAGGAGTTTCAATCCCGCAATTGCTGTGTGTGTGTGTGTGTGTGGGGGGGGGGTGTATGTTTCTGTGTGATTTCCTTTGAGAGGAGTGCCCTTTTTTGAGACGAGGAAAACACCTTAAAAGTGGTATATTCCTCTTTGGCAAGTCTGATGATGTCAGCATCCTACAAATATCGCAGTGGAAATGAAAACTCCCAGTAAAGCATATAGCACTTCATGTTAATGCGTATCTCTCTAGCATCATAACATAGTTAGGTAGGGGTTTGAATCCTGCAATTGCTGTGTGTGTGTGTGTGTGTGTGTGTGTGTGTGTGTGTGTGTGTGTGTGTGTGTGTGTGTGTGTTTCTGTGTGATTTCCTTTGAGAGGAGTGCTCTTTTTGGAGACTAGGAATACTCCTCTTTGGCAAGTCTGATGATGTCAGCATCCTACAAATATAGCAGTGGAAACGAAAACTCCCAGTAAAGCATATAGCGCGTCATGTTAATGCGTACTTCCCTAGTGTCATAATATAGTTAAGTAGGTGTTTAAATCCTGCAATTGCTGAGTGTGTGTGTATGTGTCTGTGTGTGTGTGTGTGTGTGTGTGTGTGTGTGTGTGTGTGTGTGTGTGTGTGTGTGTGTGTGTGTGTGTGTGTGTGTGTGTGTGTGTGTGTGTGTGTGTGTGTATGACACTGTTGGTCAATGTGTTGTGAGTTCTGCTTTTACTACTGTATGACATATCAGTATAACAACAGTATGTGCATTGCACACTTCAGGTATCTGTGTGGCAAATACATATATGTACATGTGACCTCAATTAGTTCATAGGTGTGAAGCCTGCTTTCTACATGAATACATCTGTTACCTTTGACAGATTGTGTTGCTGCTTCTCAGACTTTAGGTCACATATGTATGTTTGTGATAAGGCCAGCCACTGTAGTGATCTGTGGCCTAGGTCATCTGTGTCACACACACCCATGACAGTTTCTGTAGAATAGTGTGAGTGAGGGTTCATACCTGGGGTATATTTCAGACATGTTCAAACACAACAAAGTGTCAATAATGGACATTCATTATAGGTGTACAACAACTTTGTGGATATGCATACAGGCCCCTTATTGCTTATGTGATACACCGAGGGACTTCAGAATACCTTTGGAAATGTGAATACCAAAGGACAGATGACATAACACTCGGCTGTATGTACACATTGGTACCCATTCTACATTTTGGGGGCTACTACCTATGTGGTACTGTCGGGATACTATGTTTAGTAAATGTGGATGACTATGCTATAGTTGGCTTATAGCTCTACAGCATGGGTTGGACAACAGGTAGCTGTCTGTATGATACCCTTGTGGAGGATAAGTGTCTCATCCAGAGAATGCATTATAGGCCACTGTATGCATTTCCAGATTTGGACGGACATATCCCTAGTGTGTTTGCTTGTACCTAAGAGGGCTATATGCCAAACAGGAGTGGTCCCAGGAATGGGTGGCGGTCAATACCACTGGTTACTGGTATAGTATAGTACCAGAACGATCTAAATGCTACTGAGTTTCCTACATCTGTGTGTCAGTTGTCAAGACATCATCTAATGATTGGTTATAGTCAGGCTGTTGAGGTTGTGTATACTACCAGAATGCAAACCAGTGACAGATAGTAACAGTATCACCCACAGCATAGTGTCAAACCGTGTCATACACATATGTACCCAAGTTAAAACATGCGTAGTAAAATGCATACTGGCCACCAATAGAAACTATGAAGTGTTAACACTGTGTAATACAGGGCATGTCACCCTTCCCATGTGTCCACTATGCACGTACATGCAGACAGTGCACCTCCACCATGTTCACAAATGTACACCTGCAAATCTGTACTGCACACATCACACACATACTGTCCACTCACCAACACATGCTGCCAAAACTACACACATCATCCAAGTGGCACGTGGGCGGACAATACATTTTTGGAATTAACACTGGTGTAAACAATACTACATTGATAATCATAGATTTAATGCATTATGCCTGCTCAGATATACCTACAAGGATATCATTACACTTTACTGTTGACAACATGCTAACATTGCTGCACTGCTATAAAGTCACCCTGTGCATCAGCACCATGTTAGCCTGCTCTTGCTTCAATGTTACAGATGACAGGAGGTGGCACAGTTTCATCATATTCACAGGGTGTGTTGTTGGTTTGCCAGAGCCCGACATTGACCCATCCAATCGACATGTGTGTGTGTGTGTGTGTGTGTGTGTGTGTGTGTGTGTGTGTGTGTGTGTGTGTGAGGGACACAACAGTACATGGGTCAATGTTGATGTAATGTGTGTGTGTATGTGTTAGCCCTAGGTGTTTGGTTTATGTGTGTGTGTCTGCATGCACACAGTTCCACCATGTGGCTGCCATATACGGGAGGTTGTGGGACAGCCACAGACTGTACCTGCCAGGCTGTACAGATCACCGTCTCTGGCCATGGACACAGTACCTGTGCCTGGCAGGGGTGACATGGACAGTATCGGGTACTAAGCCAGATTGGGTACTATCATCAGAGGCAGAGGGATGTCGACTGGACCCATGTCCCTGCTGGGACTGGCCAGAGCCACATGCATGTGATCTTCTATGATGGTCTATTGACAGCCCAGCCCCAACATTGCTGGGGCTGGTACTGCCACTACGGGAGCGGCTGTGACTTGTTTGGCATCTGCGACGACTGCCAACCGATGATGTTGCTGGCATACATCCACGTCGACATCTCAGCACTCCTGCACTGTCCTGGCACATGGACATGACATTGCGGAGGACATCTAATGTCTCCCTCCAATGTCTATCAAAGACCTCAGTGTAATTACAGATGGCTCCGGCAGGGTCACGGATACTGTCATTGATAGTGGTGTTATGGGCCCTCTGCTCCCTTAGTCCCTGTCTGGTGTACCGTTGCATATGTGCCTGTGCCTGCATTACAGCCCGGAACATACCTGAGGTTGTAAGACCTGTGGGGGCACGTCAGCCAGGGGCATTATGACCAGCAGTGCTCCCACGAGAACCCCTGGACATCTGCCTGTGTGGTACCATTCCAGGAATCTGGGTATGGCTGCTGTGAGGGGATGCATGTACCATAGATACCACACTATCCTAGTCAATGCCTACTGTATGCTGTCCCTCAGCTAAGGCCATTGGTGATGAGGGATGTATTGGCAGTATGAATGTGCGCATAGATGGGGTGGAAAGCTGTGTACTGTTGATTGGCGACCCAACGACAGACCCTGTCAAACCTGCCTGTGCGACAAAACATGTATCATCATTTCCACTATTTGTGGCAGTGACTTCAGGTTCCCTGCTGCACTCAACCAACACAACCTCAGAACCTGTGAGAGGAAGACAGGAAACACACTTTACAATCTGTACATGATGTTAGCACACATGAACACATGCACACATGAACACATGCACACATGCACACCTGAACACATGCACACATGAACATATGCACACATGAACACAAATACACTACTCACTAAAGTAGACACACACACACACACACACACACACACACACACACACACACACACACACACACACACACACACACACACACACACACACACACACACACACACACACACACACACACACACACACACACACACCAGCAGCAATCCAGAACATACTCATTAGTGGTTGATGGTGGAGTACAGTATCACAAGCCAAAGAGTCCTATCACACATGTCAGCATGCAGGATGTGTGTTGCTCAACAGCATGCAGTGCGAGTGTAGAGAGTCCTTGTTAATAACAGTATACATGTCTTTGATGCATGTGTGTTGTTCAATGATTGGCCTCACCCTGTAACACAATGTGTACATGGACACAACATTGCTGTGCAAGTATTAAATGCTTTTCAATGTCCTGTGCACCATCACTCACAAGTATACATACCATGGCTGGATGCACACAACTGTCAGGAGTATAGCAATGAATGCTATGTGTAGTACTGTAGTTACTGTAACTGGATGTAGTGTAGTACCATGAGCCATCATCAGGCAGCATCATGTGGTCACTGAAGGCTACTAATGTGTGCCACACTGGCAACTCTCTTGCTGTACCTAAACTGCAGCACTGTGGCTACATTAACCATTTCACAGGCAGTTGTTACATGGGTATATAAGGTGTTCAATAGGGAGCATTGCCTAACATGAATTTGTTGTGTGTTTTAGAGTGTCGCACCGCCCCGTGATAGGTCTCTACCCCTCAGGTATAGTATGTGTGCTGTGTGGATGACATTTGGGATACTGGAGTCTGACCTTACAGCAGGTGTCTAAATACGCCATGTGTATCATATTAACACATACTGCGTATAACAAAGTGGTGTATGTTGTGTGCATGTGTATTGACTCTGCCTATACAATGTCCACTACAGTGTACCACAATTGTTTGGGATGCTCTGTGTATTGCATGTGTTTGAGGCAGCTACTCATGTTACTGGGATGTGCATAGTCCCACAGAAAACATGCAGAGCATGCATTATGTGTAGGTGTTTTACATGTGTATATGGCCTACAACTCACCTATGATATGCACATGTTATTTGCTATATTAAATGTAGAACACTCACCAGCATGGGTCTGCTGTCTTGCTGTCACACCAGAGGGACCTACAAGGATATGAAACAGTTTGTCAATGTCAACAACTATGGCATTGCTGCTGTGAGTTTGCAATTTTGCAGTAGTACAATGGTTGACAGTCAAAGGCATATAGATTATGTTCCAAATTATCAGTATTGCACAACACCAGGCTCCACATCTTCTAAATACACAGTACACATCTGACATATGCATGTTCTAACAATCGAGCTAACAGTAGTCTACAGATATGCCATGTTACCTGCATGCTCCAAGTCAACTTGCTGGTTGATTCCAGCCTCCATGATGACACATGTCTGTTGTAGTGGTTGGCCAGGAGCCACCACACTGAGGAGCAGCTCTTCCACTCTGCTGAGGGGCGGATGTAATGCTGCACCACCACCTGTGGCAAGCTGTTGTCTGCGGACATCGGAGGCATGCTGCCAGACATGTCTAATTAAATCACTGCAGTGATGGTGTACCTGCTCATAAGTCCGGTTATGCATGCCTACGTCATTATTAAATAAAATCAAGAATTCATTACACAGGAGGTTCAGGTTCAAAAGTTTACTAGTGTACACCAGGAGGCAAAAAACGTACAAGTACAGAATTTTGTCTAACATGAAACAGGAAGCACACAATTTTATATAGTCTTAACATTCAAGCTGTGCCCACCTTACTGACGTGGTATGTCACAGGGCATCTGCATCACTTTAGCTTACAGTCCTCTATTCATAAAAACTGCTGATGCTGTATATTTTAAAAAAGTTTTCCTCTGGTAACAATACGGCCTTGCTATCCACCTGGTCAGATGTAATGTCTTTCTGTAAAGTTACTTCTTCAAGGTTTCACACCAGTTCGAATACAATAGCAGATTCAATCTTCTAATACACATCTTTGTTCACTGTAACACTTTCCCACCAGCTGCATGCTATCTTAGTAACACATATACAAGGCCAAATCATCCCAGCAGGAAAGAGCAGAAGATTTCATTATTTAATTTCCTGACCCAGCAGATAATCACTTGTGAAAAGCATAAACATTAAAACTTGCTAAGCTAGCATCTGCCAGGGTCGGAGGTCAGTTTGCTACAAGCCACACTGCAGTTTCAAAACTACTTGCATTTACACATGAATTTATCCTTTCTGTTATATGATTAATAGAATAAAATGCATTATATACTACTTTGTTTTTAAACTAGCATTTCACATATATTCAAATACACATTTTTCTAACATTTTCCCTCCTATTAATACTTTTTATTCTATTTTGAAGTATGCATAGTGTCATTTCATCTCCCAACCTCTTCCATTAAGGATTTTCAGCTAGGTGAGTCATTCAATCTATACTTCAGAAAAAATGTTATCTGAGATCAATTTTTCAATCTCAATAGCTTGATACAAGGTTTCATTAACAGATACATCAATAAAATCTTTGATTAGTCTTTTCATGCAGTGAATTCCACAGCAAACACATGCTCCTATTAGTAGTATACCCACACAAATGGCAATCAGAATATTCATTAGGATGGAACCCCACCCCCTCAAATAGATTCTGGAAAAAGTCCATCAGTGGGTTTGGGCCTGGTTCAGTCATGGCTGATACTTGCTGAATTACCTCTAGGTGGTTGTTAATTTCATGCCTATTGTCTGGTATGTACGCACAGCATTCTTCTTTGATAAGCGCGCACATACCACCTCTCGCCGCTAGGGTGAAGTCAAGAGCCATTCGATTTTGTAGCACAACAGTTCTCATTGCATTCAGTTCATCAGTCACCAGTTCTAGGGCAGAAAAAGTTGCATTACTCATTACTTCGAGAAGTTTCGACAACTTCCTCAGCTCCCAGATCGATTTGACTGCTCCATATGCTGGGAATATTCCTGCCCAAGATATAACACTGTCACTCAAGTCCATATGAGTCAATTTACTTTTGTCTTTCATGCTATTATGGTCTTTCCAGCCAGCTTCGATCCGTCCAACTGGATTTACAGATTTTTCAACTGGACCTTCAGGTTTTCGGGCTGCTTCTCTCACGTTTCGTATCTTACCCAAAGGTAATTCTGCAGTATGTCTTATTGCCAGAACCAGATAACCCAGAAAACAACTGCCGGACCAATTCTCAGGTAACCATTTATATGCTTTTTTCCCACAAATAAAATAACAGTTTTCTACTTTAGTACTAATACGCATTAACCCTGCATGAAACATTTTCTGATCTATAACTGACAATTGTTTAAACAAAACAGGATTCTTGCAAATGTCATTCATGGTTGTTTTCAGTGAGTTCAAATATGAGTCATAATTAGTATTGCAAAGAATATTGTCATTACTATTCTTAATATAACACCGGTAAGATATGGTTATGATGGGTTTTATGACTGATGAGTAGAGTGGAACACTAACCTCCTTTTCCATGGATGACACACCTTTTCTGATGACATGTGGACTGTACACAGTTTACATGACTAGTGTGGCACTGTGATTATCAAAAGGGACACTACTGTCCACCTGTGTCCCATGGTCTCATCACACTTTTGGTATTGAGTAGACTACCACCTATGTGGTAGTTCATGGGTACAGGGTTTTTAACAAAAGGGATGGCAATACATTTACAACATTGAGCTTGAACGTACATATAAACATCCATTGGTGTACATATAGGTTTACATATAGGCACATATACAGTCCACCTTTCATGGTGGGAATATCAATTATGCAAAGGTTGAGAGGGATACAGTTATGTAATAATATTGCACCGTCTTGTGCAGAATGCATTGAAAGTATTCTCAGCCCATGTATCTTTAGCAGGACTCCCTGTCTGGAAGACTAAAAACCTAACAAATCATACCCACAGTGTTTAAACACCACATGTCATATACCAGCACTGTATGCTGTCTTGTTTGCCACACACTACAACCTACATAAAAATATGCACATAACAATCTTCACCAACATATATATGTCCACCCTTCACAAACAGTTGCAGTATGTCCCTTGCTCTATGCACATGTTAAGATGCTAATATATCTGACACATAAATATCTCTCCATATGTGTGTGCCATACACACACAAGGTCCACACTGTTGTAAGTCTGTAGACCTCATGGATGACCTGTTGGGCCTTGCTACAACATGAACAGTTGTCACATGTGTGCATAACAGTAATATTACAGGGAGTATTTATAGCTGATAATGCTACATTACTATACTAGCCTGGTACAGCAGTTGCCAATGCTAAGTTACACATTATATGACTATCATACATGTGTTACTCTGTCACATCCAGGTTTATATAGCTGTTTGCACTAGTCCCCAAAACAGCCATTATACACAGTACTGTACAGAACATAGATAACATAATCAGATGCTTGACATTTAATGCTGAGATGCATATGTCACAGTTATGTCCCACTGCACACAGCTACACACTAATTTGTCCATGGCAGTAGTTATGCATGTCATCAGTGCATACATACTTACTGCTGCCACATATGCATGTTTCAAAGTATGTACAGTACTCTTCATAAACATCTACTACTTGCCGGTAACCACATATCTGTTACATACCTGTTTGTCACTTTCAGGTCCGTCTCTGTATGTTTTGACAAGTTTTTTTTTTGGTATTAATTAAGTAAAGTTTGCTTTTACTTAATTTTTTTGGGTTATTAATGAAGTTTTTTTTTTTTACTTAATTAATATTTTTGGTTAGTACTTCAGTTAATTTGTTTTACTTAATTAAATATTTGTTTTATTAAGTAATATATATTTTTTTACTCCTCTCCAGGTGTACAGATGCTATAACACGTGCAATGTAATGATTGCATGTGGGGATAGCAAGTACAGTCTGCTTTTATAGATATCTGCATATGTGCATGTGATGCCCTCTGCACCAATTGGTGCCCAGCATTTGGTAAATGCATACAGCCTGCTGTGTGGTAATTGCAGAACTCACTGTCATAGCAACCCAATGCTATAAATTGCTAAGCTGTGTAGGCATAGCCCTTTAGGATTTCCAGAGTGGGGCCCATGCTTGTTTGCTGTGGACACTGTTGTTTAAGTCAGAAGGTTGGTATACTTCTTATATCTGAAGCTAGAGGTGTAGACAGTGATGTACATGTTGTACTTAGACCTGACTGTTGCCACTTCCAGTACAGAGCTATCAGTGTAGAGTTTAACTCATCCCTACAAATGCTTACACAAGATATATGTGAGTATGTAGTTTATTTTCTACTTATATAATTAACTGCCATACAAAAGTAGTTATTGAGAAGTATTCTTCTGGCACATGAACTGTTTGTGAACTGTTATACTGTGCATATTAATCTACTCACTTCTGCAGGGTTTGTGTTTTTTATTGTTGACATTAGCACAGGATTCTCAGGAAAACTGGACAATTCCAGTACTGAGTATGCCTACCTAGATCCTTGGTAGACCCTAAACACACACGTATATTTAAAATCTGAGGGGGTGTGCAGACATACAGAGAGCATTATGTATTATTGTGTGAATGTTATCTTACTGGACTTAAAGGATTGGTGTGTACCTGTTAGTTTATCAAGGCAGGTGGTCAGTCTGCATAGTTCCCAACTGTGATCCTATCCAGATGGTAGCCAGATGTTAGCCTGTTATTCTTTGTCTGTGTAACCCACAAGTGTTTTCAGCACTGGTACAATGGCATTGTTAGAGTCAGTTGCTACCAGTACATGGCTACATCCTTTGGTATTTCTATGTTGTACCCCATACATAAGGGTATGCTTGTGGAAGTCCTCCCAAAGCTATTTGCAGAGTGTGTAACAGCAGAAAAGCTGATATGCCTGTGTGTTTGTGCCTCTGCCAGGCCTATGAAACACTCAGATACATATTTGTATGGAGTCAGGGATAGGTAGTTAAACATGAGGTACACCTTCCAAATAATAGAAACAGTAAGTGTAGACTTGAGTGAAGCAGTGCATATGGATTAGTACACTTTTTATGAAGTACAAGCGGTGTCTACTGTTATTATTGTCATTATTCATTGTCTAATACCCCACCTTTCTGACTAACATCAGTACTTTTCAGTGGGATTCAGAGGGACACAGCTAAAATATGTTTCACAATCAGGGACATCCCTGAAAAGTAGTCACAGTTAGGAAATATGGCCTCTGCCCTAATCAGATATGTCAGTGTTTGTCCTGCTATGATACTGTATGGGGGTTGTAAAGTGCCTCTATAACATTATGTGCTGCTAGAATGGCTGCTTCTCTTATCACAGTCATGTAATGCAATTCCACAACAATTGCTGGTAAAGATCCACAGAACAAGCTTTGTGTTATGGCCTTCCTATTTTTCTTTTACATTCTCTCATTGTATTGCATGATATATTTATTTCAGCACCAAGTTATTGTATATCCGCTTTGGCTTAGTGGTACTTTATGCAGTCTAGTGTGTCCAAGATCTGGGGTTCGAGACTGACAGAGGTGTTTTATTTTGCTGCTGAGCAGAACAAGGGCCCTGACATACAGAGTGACTAAGGCGCTTTTAAGCAGTTGTAAGCGGGTTTGCGTGAGTTTGCACGACGCTTAGTAATGCTTAGCTAAGTGCACACATGCGCACACTCACTCAAACCCGCTAACTACTGCTTAAAAGTGCTTACTCCCGCTAACCCCCGCGCTAATTTCTTTGAAAGAAAAGAAAATGGGGAGATAGGAAAGTGGTGAAAAAGGGGGCACAAGGAGGGAAAGACAGTAGGGAAACCAGCTCGGGATGTGCAGGACAGGTGTAGGGAAGGTCCATAGCTGCCCATTTCTTTACCAGCAACAGCTGTGCATATGTTAGATATTTGGAGTGAAATTTGAAACCTTCCACCCCTGAGAGAGGGGTGAGGACAACAAAGTATGGTGTACTGCCAATTATAATTATCAGTTTACATGTCCAGCAGACATGTGTGTGAAATGGGCAGCTATGTATGGGGCGTATTTTTTTTTTGTGGGAACAGATTGCCCTTTTTTTCTTTTTTTTTTTCAGGTGATAGTGGAATGTGAGGTAGAGGAAGTAGGTATATTTGAGGAGGTAGGTTGGGGAGGTAAACAGACAAGAGAAACAAGATGCATACAGGGGCGGAATATGACTATGACACATGGGGTGGGTGAACACAATTGACGGGGATGGATGTTTGGAAACCGCAAGCCCATGAGCCCAGAGATGGTAACAGTGGAACTGAGATCCCCACCCATGGGCAGTCACCACTGCACCTTCACAGCTCCAAGGGTGGCTGTGCTGGGGGCTGCGTAGGAGGGGCAGGCTCACCCGTGAGTCGCGCCACTCTTGCCTCGAGCTGGCATAGGGGATCACCGACTGAATGCTGGATCTCCCTACACACCACAGTCCGTACCCTTCAGAGGGTGACAGGTGGCCCTTTTCCGCCCACCCTTGCACGGGAGGGACAAGCCCCATCCCCTGCAGCGCTTCCACCTAAAGGTGGCACAGGACCAATGGAGGAGGGGAGCCCGGGCTGGGCACCAGACCTGCTTGTGCCAGGTGCAATTGCCAGCTGAGGAGGGACAGATGGGTCTGCTGGGACCAGCCTTCCCATACATTCTGTGATTAGGTGTGTTTAATTACAACATAGACAACAGCATTCCAAATTAGTTGTAACAGCCTGCAGTAATATTCTCATTAACTCAACACACCAGGGTTCCAACAGTTGAACAGCAAGCATAACACATGCATATATTGAACGACAGTGGAAATTACAACAGCATGCAGGGATGATTGGTGGCAACAGGCCACCAAGATTGTGGTGTTTGAACAGGGCATATGCATCAAAGTAAATGCAGATATTTATAGAACAATAGGACATATGTCCCAACAAATGTTTTGAGATTAGACATACCCATTGAGGTGTGGAATTGCATTATTTATGCACATACAGTAGGGTGTAAAAAGAAACCTCCATTAACATTTTATAAGTACTTTTAGTCTACACTACATTCCTATTGACTGCAGGTGTATATCCCCTACATGTATTATTACACTAGGCAACATGCATTAGGTTGTGTAATGGGTTTGTCTAGTTCATTATATACCTGACCTATATCTGACATACTAACTGTCCAGGATGCAGATGTTACTGCTACATAGTTATATATTTTATTTATATCTATATATCTACATATCTGGATGTGTTCACGTGACATTTTCAGTTAAATTTCTACAGAACCCTACATTTCATGTAGCACACTCACATTTCTGGGGAACACATTAACAAGCTACTCGTGTGCCAGATTTACCTATGCATGCCAGCCATTAACTGATTGTTGAGGACACTATATATGCTTCACAGCTACTGGCACTTCCTTCATCCATTTTATATGGGACTGCTCAACTGTGGGTTGACAGCACTTAATACAACAGTACTATTTAAGGGTACCACAACATTTCAAAGTAAGTGACACAATCACACTCCAAGTATTATTTCTTTATTAATTACATTAC
This sequence comes from Protopterus annectens, assembly GCF_019279795.1. Lineage (NCBI taxonomy): Eukaryota > Metazoa > Chordata > Ceratodontiformes > Protopteridae > Protopterus > Protopterus annectens. The sequence goes on from NC_056735.1 coordinate 834,862,265, forward strand.
ACACTTTTCTACAGGCTCTCTCCTTTATTTGATATTGCAGTGCATACAGAAGACTTATTCAAGACATATTATACCTTTATTAATAGGTTATAACACTCTTTCAGGCTCGCTCACTTATATTATATGACAGTACATGCAGAGATATTATTCCGGACTTATTTTACCTTTATTAATGGGTTACTACACTCTTTTTCTGGCTCTCTGACTTATTTTATATAACATTACATGCAGAGGAATTATTCAGGGCATTTTATGGCTGTATTATTGGACTAAAACACTTTTCTTCAGGCTCTCTCACCTATTTTATATAACAATACATGCAGAATAATTACTAACCTGCCTGGTGGCGCAGCCTTAGCAGCCTATCTGCATAGGCTTGCTGATTCGCAACACGGACACCTGCAGCTGTGAAGTAAATGAAGGGATATTGAGACATACCTATCCATTATATAGACTAAATTAGCATGCCTTACATACTGTATTCCATGGCTACCTACTCAGTAGTGGGGCATCTTGCATGTCACGGGCCTCCTGTATCCATTGGTTCAGTAGGTCCTGCTTCCATCTCTTCAGGTCTGCATGGTGGTAACGGACCTGCTCACCAGACTGAGGGATGCCTGTGGCACTGGTGAGATCATGAGCTAACCGGTTCCAAGCCCCTGCTTTGTACTCCATCCCTTGGAACTGGCCCTGCAGGAGTCTTGAGTCATGACAGTGGACAAGGAGCCAAACCATGTATTTTGACTCCCCAATGCCCCAGCGTTGCGCTCGAAAGCAAGTACCCTCTCCAGCACCAGCCATTCTAACTGCAGATGGGAGCTACAATCAGTTATGGCAAGTATTCCCACCTATGGAGCTTAAATATGCCTCATTTTCTGCACTTTTTTGTGATTGGCCATTTTTGAAAATTCTCGGCTGACTGCAGACCTGCTTAGCAATGGTTAATCTACCATTTGTAAGTATACGTATGTTAACAGCGAATGTTTATCCTAAGCTGTCATGGCTTAGTGGCTCAGTACTTTGATTATGGTGCACAGTGTCCCGGGTTCAAACCTTGTCATTGCTTTTTATTTTACTACTGTCCAGACAGGCTAGGGGGTGTGGCTGTGTTTAGGCAATTTTGCCCTACGTTGCTCCACGTTGCCCTACGGTGTGTTGGTTAGTGCGGTGCGCAGCTCCGCACAAAACTATTGCACTGAAAAGCGCTGCTTAGCTACGGGCAACTATATTGTGCTGGGTAAAGCGCTGCTTAACTACGGGCAACTATATTGCACTGGGTAAAGCACTGCTTAGCTATGGGCAACTATATTGCGCTGGGTAAAGCGCTGCTTAACTACGGGCAACTATATTGCGCTGAGTAAAGCGCTGCTTAGCTATAGGCAATTATATTGCGCTGGGTAAAGTGCTGCTTAGCTATTGGCAACTATATTGTGCTGGGTAAAGCGCTGCTTAACTACGGGCAACTATATTGCGCTGGGTAAAGCGCTGCTTAGCTATGGGCATTTATATGTCAAGATCCTTCTTATATTTATATATATACATTTTGTTCACTGATACATAGGCCATTTCAATGCTTTTTAGTAAAATTTTATTCATATATGTCAGGAATTATTTCATATATTAATTTAAAACATAAAATAGAAAGGGGAGTGGTGGGACTCGAACTATGAATGCCTCCTCTTTGTGCGACAGCTCTACCACTACTCTATTGCTATTTGGCTTAATTTGCATAAACATTTCTTATTATGCTCTTCAATGTCGAAATTGCTAACTGCAGCTAAGCAGTGGGCGCACCCACGCAAACACATGCAAATACAGGGAGCTATATCGGGAATTATAAGAAAAAAATTAAAAGTTTTACATTTTATAACTGTACTGGGGGTTTACAATGTGAGGGAGTGTAGTATTGGGTATGTAGACATTTGAGCGGACTCGCTCATGTGTGTTGACATTTCACAATTCAGACACTTGCAGGGGCATGGACCTTTGGACTGCTCGGCAGTCAGACATGCCCCCTGCCTTCCTGCACGTTCTGTGTTAGACTTGGAGTGGAGTCAGTGTGCCCTCATGAATATGCATGGCACGCTGACGTCATACCGTTCAACTGCAGTTTCTGAGTAAGACTTATTTAGTCTTACACGGAGGATTCGTGAATCCTGGGGTTTGTCTTTCTCTCTCAAACTTAAAATCTGTTATTTGTTTCAGCTGTACAATTCTTCACTCACAGGCCCTGTAATATCTATCATTTAAACTTTTTTTTTTACATTTTTAACTCATTCCCTTCAGTGGAGGTCTGAAAGTTTGCACTGTAACCTAAACTTTTTGATAACATCAAATTATGTCCTCACGTTTTAAACAACTGCTCATATCTCTGGAACCATAGGATTTACAAAAGCAATATAAATGTCAAACTCTTCAGCACAATTTATTTTTTTTATCATGTTAGTTTTCTTTAGATGTTAGGTCTTAAACTGAATTTTATAAGTAACAGTTAACACAGTAACTATTAATTTGTAAATTTTTATAAACAACTTATAATATCTCAGGAGTCACTTAAGTTATACACATACTGTCATTAGCATTTTTTTTCATCTGGCTGAGAGCTTTCATATGAGGCTAAGCAGTTCTGTCTGTGTTACTTGGTGGTCAAGATATTTAGAGAAAGATACATTTTATGAAAATATAAATAAATATTATGCAAACAACTATTAATATCTTTTTAACTGAACTCTGCAGAGGTCATATATCAATGCAGATGTGTTTGCCATCGTGTAAGTTTGTAAGATAAAACATTTAAGTACTTTGCATGTTGCACGTTTTTAGAATTATTAGTGCAAATATGAACAAGGAATATTTGACACCTAGGGGCACCAGAAGGATGTAACTGCAGAAACACCTGGAGGTGTCACTAGGGTGTAATGAGTTGTTAACTGGGTAAGTACATCAAACACAAGTGTTCCTTTTGAGAGGCAACCCAGAAGTACTGCCTGGTTAAGTGACTTGCTCAGGGTCACACTGTTTTTCAATCCTTGGACTCTCTGGTTACAGGAAGAAGCTTATTAAAAGTTTAGAGCCTTAATCCTCTGTGCTAACTAACGGACAACCTGCAATTTCTTCTGTATTAACTTGGAACAGTGTGTATGATCTAGCTGCATTATAGTTTAATCCAGTGGCATTTTTCCTGTCCACTACCAACTTCTCATAAATGTTTCTATCAAAATAACCTTGATGCAGCCAAACTTACATTTCCTGTTTTGGCTAATACTATTTTAAAAAAAAACACACTTCTCCACTACAGCCAGGAAAAAAAACACCCCATCATTTCACCCCTAGATAAATGTGAAAAAATGGTATCATGGGGTTAATCTTGTTGCCTGTGAATATTTTGAATGGCTATATAGTTCTAATATAAAATGTTTTGGGTAAAATACTACTAATAAGAACTGCTGCAAATGTTGAAAAAATGATGTGAAGAAGTACATAAATGTTCACTGTTTCATCTTGGGACTGTTTGTATGCATGTCAGTGAGAGTGAATAAAGCTGAAGTGTGTGTTGGTAAAAATAAAAATTTGAGAACAATCATTTTGGTTTATGAGCAGGATGACACAGCAGTGCAGTGGTTCGCAATGCTGAGGTGCTTTCTGTGCCGAGTCTAAGTATCTACTCTGTATCTGTGTAGGTATTGCAATGGACACTCCATTACCTCCCCCCCTGGTAGCTTTCATGCCTCTGTTTACCTTATGTGAAACAGTCCCTTTTAAAATGTGAAACCAGCAGAAAAAATGAGAAACAGTTTCTTTCAGCTTTAAACAGGGAACTTACACTGTGGTTAAAATGTTTTGTAATTACAATGTTTTTCTTTCTTTTTTTAAAATTTTTAATTGCAATGTTTTGATGTTGAACCTCTGTGATGCATTATTATTAATTAGCCTGAACCTTTGTGTAGAAATCATAACTTTCATTTTATGACTAACCTGATCTTTTGTTTAGAAAACTTTAAATTTCTGTGTAAGATACAGTAAAGGCAAAAATACCCTACCACATCATTGCTAGGTATAGGTCCCCCACCATAAACCAAGAAAAGCCCACTGCTTACCTGGACTTACTGGTATCACTCACCATACAGCCAAACACCTTGGTCATTGGAGATTTCAACTATCCTTCCATTGACTGGGTGACATAAATGAGCACAAACATGCTTGCCCAGAGGTTCCCGGACTTTCTCAACACAAATACTCTGAAACAGATAGTCTGCACCCCCACAAGGGTCTCAAATGTCCTAGACATAGTACTCAACAACATGGGGGGGGGGGTCACTGGTAAGGTTGGACCATTAATCAATGTCATTCGATGTAACTATCGGACCTGACACCCCCACAGGAAAAAAAAGCTAAAAATTTTACCAAAGCAAACTACAGCCTACTAAGCAACGGTATAAAAAGTTTCAAACCACCCCCCCCCCCCCGCAATCACAGACCACGATGACTCCTATGCAGAGGTGTACAAAAATGCCTTGTATAAACACTTAAGCAACTATATTGACTTGCTAAAAAACATATGAAAGAAACAACTAATAAAACAAACCAGACTGGAGCCAGAGTAAAGTTGAGCATTTTTGTCCCGTTCATTACAGAACTTCCTGTAATAAATGGTATGAAAGTGCTCAACTTTACTCTGGCTCCAGTCTGGTTTGTTTTATTAACTATATTGACTTGGCTGTACTTGACCAAATCAAAACCAAAGCCTCCCAAAAAACAAGCCACCCCGGTGGACCTCAAGTATAAACAGGTTATATAACAGGAGAAAGAAACTGATGTCTAAGAACAAGAAGGAACTGACTCAGCAGAGGAAGAACTCTCTCCACAGCTTGAACAAGCAAATCAAAAATCTTGCCAAGTCCTCCAAAGCTAATTACAAAGCTAAAATAGCATCCTTAGCTAAGAAGGATAATGATAAGGCATTCTTTAACTGCATCTGAAATCTAAAAGGGAATGCCCAGCTATGTGCTGAACTGGTAGTGGATAGTACCACTCATAATACACCAGAGGAAATTGCCAACCTGCTAGCCAACAGATTTGGTGTAAACTTCACCCCCCCATCCCCTCCAGCCATACTCCAAAGCATACCTGACACCAATCCTCTGCTTATCACCTCCAGAGATAAAGTCATACCCACACTCTCCATGGCTAAAAATCTGGCAACAACGGGACCAGATAACATCCCTGGTTGCATATTAAGCAATCTAAAACAGGACCTAGTGGACTCACTTGGTGCTGTCTTTAACCACAGCCTGTGAATTGTGTTTGTTTCAGCAGAATGGAGAACAACAACAGTAATCTCCTTGCACAAAGGGGGGCCATCAACCGACCCGGGAACTATAGAACCATAAGTCTAACCAGCCTCCTCTACAAGACCATGAAAAGAATCATCATGGACCTTATCAACAAAGGCATAGGCAACCTCCAAACTCTAAACCCAACCCAGTTTGGCTTTGTTAAGGGTAGATCATGCTTGTTTAACCTGGTAGACTTCTTAAAGAAAGTCAACCAAAACTCAGGATGAAGGAAGGACAATGCATACTGCCTACCTTGACCTGGCCAAGGCTTTTGACACAATTTTCCATTTGGATATTGTTGAGAAACTCTCACAACTTGAGGATTAACCCTTACGTCACTAGATGTGCAGCCAAATGGCTCTCTAACATAACACATACTGTCAAAGTTGGTGACTCCACCTCTACTAGTAAACCAGTCAGCAGTTGTGTACCTCAGAGATCTGTGCTGGGCCCTTTACTGTTTGGAATCTATTTCTCAGAAGTCCAGGCTAAAGTAGACAGCCTTAGTCTTTCCAAGTTCGCTGATGTTTGCAAACTGGGTGCAATCACTGAATCCCCCAACAATGTTAAAATATTACAGAAGGGGTTAATGCAGACAAATGATTGGTGCCAAAGCCAAGGACTAAAACTAAATGTAAAAAAGTGCATTATTATCCCCTTTGCAAAGCAGAATTTCCTGCTAATTACAACATTGACAGCACCCCCCACCCCAAGTTCAAACCCGCTGGTGTGAGATTTGGGAACACAGGTTGATATCAATCTCATAAGTAAAGGCATTGCATCCAGGTCTAAGGATGTTATAACATCACTGTACTCAGTTTTCATCTGACCTTTAATAGTGTACAATGCTCCCTTTTGTATGTACCTCACCAGACACCTGTAGCAACTGGAAAGACCCCAGATATTTCTAACCAAGAGAATACAGGGCCTGCAAACTATGACATACATGGATTGATTGAAAGCCCTGCCACTGTACTCTGTATCTTATAGGTTGCTGAGAGGTCACTTGTGCCTGGCCTACAGGCAGGGTAGTCTCCAACCCTGCTTTAATGGAAATGCTGCACATCTGCAAGTCAAATGGCGCAAGAGTCATTCACGCTAGGGATCTTAACCTAGCCTGTGACATAAACAGAACATGCTGGAGACAGCCATATCACCCAGAGATTGCCACTCCTCTGGAATAAACTTCCAATTCACATGAAACAGAGCTCCCCTCTGACCCTATTCAAGTGCAACCTAGACAAATGGATGGGTGGCTGCAAATTCACCCCAGGGATGGCACCCATGTCCCTCATGGACTGGGGTAGTCGGTGTTGATCATAGATTCGCTCTACAAATGTCATCCATCTAATCAATTGGGGAAACTTGGGATAAACATAGCTAGGTTTGTAAGGGCTCAAGGGCTGTTAGCCTGAACTTATGAACCTTTTAAAGTGGAAAGGGGAGTCTCATGAAGCAAAATAAGGAAATACTTTTCAAAATGAGTTAAAGTTGAGAGGTATGTATATCCCTCCACATCCCATAGACATGCTGCAGCTGAATTCATGACCTTCATAGTTGATCAAAGATATGATAAAGAGAATGAGAGAGTGAGCATCCTTGTGCATGTGCACGCACACGTGTGTGTGTGTGTGTGTGTGTGTGTGTGTGTGTGTGTGTGTGTGTGTGTGTGTGTGTGTGTGTGTGTGTGCATGTGTGTGCAGTGTATAAGAGAGAGAGAGAGAGAGAGACCTGTAATAGACTTTGGCTCCCCTGTGATCCTGCATTGGGTAAGCTTAGTATGAGAGAATGTATGAATAAGCTTGTGAGCAGCAGCCTAGACAGAAGTCCAATATTGTTCACCTAAGTGATATGGAAGAATTCCTTTCCCTACACCACATATTGTGCCATTCACTAATAGCTTTAGCATGACTGGTGTAGACAGTGGCTACTCACCTTATCTTTCAAAGGAATTTAAAGAAGGTAAGTGTACATGCTTTAATATTATGCCTATTTATCTTTCCTTTCTCATTCTAAGACTAGAATCAACTTACTATCACACTGTTTACCCAGTCCCTGGAACTGCTGCTTCTCTTTGTTCAGCTTCAGCTAGTATGTTGTGGGATTGCTGTATGTTGACCAGATTATGACTCGTTACAGGTGGACTAGTGTTTTTGAAGGTAAAACAATATAAACCTCTGGCATTCTTTTATGAGATTATCAAATCCATGTCTGAGGTAAGTTTTGTGATTGAACGAATAATGAGTGAATTATAACAGATCAAATAGCAAAATTCAGGTAGAGCTTTGCAGAATATAAAGACAAAAAATATTCCTTATAAGAAAATACAGTTTTGTTGTATTTTTTTTTTGTCAGAAAAAAATGATATAATTTTGCTTTTAATAGTAAAACAGCATGTAATATTGGTCCATAATCTAAAATAATAAGTCCAGTAAACCATAGAGGAAGGAGGTGGAGCTGTGGGATTAGAGTGGTGTGGCTTTGGAGGTCCACCAAAGTATTCAAAGTTGGGATCCACAGTTGCAAAGACTGGCCCTGACTATGTAGTAACTGCAGTCCTTCTATCTAACTTAAATGATTTCTGAAGGCATCTCATCCAGGTCAAAAGAAGTTATCATCCCCTGTACTCAGCTCTAATTATGGCGACTGTAGACCACAATGTCCTTTTTGGCATGTACCCAGCCAGTCATGTTTCAAGCTAGAAAGGTCTGAAAGGTTCCTAACTAAAATGATTATTGGTCTAAAATCCTCAACACCTGAGACAGATTTGAAGCTCTATCCTTACTCTTTGTCTCTTATAGGCACTTACCAAGAAATCTATGTCTTGCATTCTCTGCCATTAAAGGCCCTATCCTAATGGATATATTTTACCTCTACAAGATAGACTGTTCCAGAAACACTTGAGCTAACATTTTTAACTACCACCAACCTATAAATAAAGCATATCAGAGGGACAGATTTATTAACCAATAGTTATCCCATCTCTAGAAGAAATTGTCTTTACATGACAGAGTGACACCCTTAACTTATTTCAAGGAAAACCTGGAGGATTGGATGGGTACTCACAAAATCATCTATGTCTTGACATATTTTACCCTCCTGGAAAAAGGGTGGATATCAATAAGAAGCAAATGGTATCTTGACTTGCCTTTTAAGTCCTAAGATTTTATGATCCATGATGCCCCATGTTTACACAGCAAAATCTAAAATGATATATGTAGATACATCAGTCCTACCTAGTGTGATATCAGCAACATCACTGAAGACGCTACCTTTTTTAATCAATTATAGAAGATCATATTGATCATAATGAATCCAAATGCACAGTTACAAATTCTATTTTATTTTTTGAAAAAGAAGATATATTGATGCCCTTCAAGATATAAAGCAATTCTACAATACACCTTGTCAGACGTATAACAGAAAGCAAGGCACTTTCAAATATTATTAATAATTCATCAAACTGGGATATCACATTTTTATTGGCTGATGTAGTATACTTTTCTGTATTCTCTGCTGAGAGTACTGCACTACATAAATCCCAGCTCAGTGGCATAGAAGGATAAAGCTCTAACTATGATTCAGGCAGCCTATGTTTTAGCAATTGCTCAGGCTCTGGAAGAGCTGGGAAGCAAATGATGGGAAAATACCTAGCTACCTTTTCTTTCGCCAATCATGGAAGCTGGGGTATGTGTGCATGGTCCTGGTCAGATGTCTGCTCCTATGCAAGCAGAGCCTTTATGCAAAAAGTGGTGGTAGACCAAG